>NC_058189.1:617500-925000 GCF_907165205.1 Coccinella septempunctata
AATCTTTAGAAGCAGCGTATCGAATAATTTTCTCAGCTTTGAACGACCATGTGGAAAATATTGCGTTTTTATCTCAAATATTTATGTATTTGAATGCACAGAATGTAGATCGAAAAAAGTTTTTTACTTTTACAAAGTGCCGCTACGTGGTGAGAAATACTTAATTTCGAAAAAATTGGAATTTTTCTCCATTATTTAATAATTTTTTCCTCACATTTGAGATAAGTTTTTTAAGCTTCAAAAAAATAAAATTTATTTTGGGTACAATAAACGGCTAACATTTATTTTTCCTTCTTTCTATTCAGAATTCAATATTCCAAAAAAATATATTAAAACATGTTGATTGGCTTTCCAAAGATGATCTGACAAATTTTTTTTCAACAATTCTCCGTGAAATATCTGTGTGAAAGGTTTTTTGTGAATACTGAATATTTGAGATTTCGCACATAGCCGATTATTGCATCAGACCCTTCAATTCAGGTCAGCTCATTCAAATAGTTATACCCTGATATTCTAAAATCCACAATACGTCAGACGGTAGCGAACATATTCAATGGAAGAAAATTTATATAATTTTTCATCTGAATCTAAACGACTTATATTTCATCTCAATATTTCCACAATCAGAAAGATTGTGAATGAAGAGGATGACAAAGAATTTCCTTTTATTGGGAGACCCAAAAAAGTGGTGGCATTTGAGAATTTTATGTTTGAGTGAATTAATGCGAAAAGTTTACTACAGGATTTTCGATTAATGTCATCGTAGAATAAGTTCCCGAAAATTGATTTTTCTATTTTTCATCTGACTTGTCCTATACATTGTAAATGTCTTAAGGTACCGATAAATACCTAATTTTATTATTATTATATCAATGTATTAAGATCAACAGCCACAAATACGGGCCAGTTGTCCTGTTCATTGTTTATTTATGTGAAATTTTTGTTCAAAGGTGAATTTCATCTTGACTTGAAACTTCCTTTAATTCCCTTTATTTATATTGATGCAGGATGATTTTTGTTGAAGAATTTGACATTCTTGTAATTATCTGTTAATTCCTTCGGAAGATACCCATTCCCAACCACTGCATCATATGCATTTCATCTTCTGGTTAATATTTTTGAAATCTACAACTGATGTAACGTATTCAAACTTTAGCCAAAGAAGATAACGAACATTAACTCTCCTCAAACTAGTGCATATTATGATACTATACTGATCTCTTGTATTTTTCTTCCAAATAACTGAATATGGTATGCCTTCAATCAGTTTGTATAATCTTCAATTATGTTCGTCACATATTCTCCGAAGAGATTCGACATTGTGATAAAATACGTAATAACAGAAACTTTTACGTAGAACGGGCAACATAGCGCTGATTTAAAACCCAAAATTCATAAAAAGCTTCATAACCCCACATCTTCGTACTATGCAGAGTGAAATGTATCAAATTTCCATGGCCAACCGAGTGCTAAGATAGAAGTGAATGGAGTATAAATACCTTTGAAATGTGTCAGATACGAATAATATTCTCCAGATAAATTTCACATTGCCTCTTAAACTATTTTCGCAGTTATTTCACTATCGATGTATATTTTGAAACGAAACTTTAAGGTTAGATAGTACTCGAAACTATCCTAAAAATTAGTTATCGAAATACTCCTCCAAGTTCTCTTTGGACCACCTGTATCTAGATTACAAAGTAGACACTTCTCAATCCTCATTCATCAACCTGAATTTTCCATGAGACGTGGAAGAGTAGATTAATGGGACCATTTTTTTTTCAGTTGCTGAAAGGAAACTCGAATACCAACACTATTATGGAACAGAAACTGGACCCTCCGATAATCGCATCCAAGATACGTTTCCTTCCCTACAGCGAGCACGTACGGACAGTTTGTATGCGTGTTGAAGTGGTGGGATGCCCCTGGAAGGGTGAGTGAAAGAATTATTCCGAAAAAAATATCAACGAGTTGAATTGAAAGTTGCTAGGCAACCTCATTCCAAACGAGTTTGTCTATAGTTCGATTCTCCTTTTATTTGTGAAATTCAGTTGTATTAAATCGCATTACTGTATGCGTTAGTAACACTAGTGTTACTAACTACCCCAATTCCGCACCTGCCGTTTGTAATGCCTATAATATTGATTAATATTACAATAAAATAATGAGCCGTTGTACTACATGTTTTGGACTACAGTGGCACAGTTTGTGTAAGGTTTTTTTTTCGAAACGAATGGGCATTTATACAGGGTGAGTCTTTGACGCGTACAAATACACTGCGCAAAAAAATTAACGCACATTCTGAAAATCTCAATTTTTGAAAGTTAACTCTACATTGACTTTATAACTTATTTTTTATGTTCTCTCGGGAAGGTTTTGAACGAAACAAGACACATTAAATGGAAGAAAAATTCAGGATTTCACCGAATCTTATGTGAAAGAAGAGAAATGAACAATTTTCAAAATACTGAAATGCTGATAAGTGATTTAATACTTGGTATTTCCACCCCTTGCGTTAATCACAGCTCGGCAACGACGGTTCATACTCAAAATGAGTGATCTTAAAATGTTCTGATCTAATCCTTCCCAGATTTCTCCGAGTTGGATTCCTAAGTCATTAAGAGTAGCTGGATGATTTTCTGAACTTCTCAGCCTTCTATTGAGGTTGTCCCAAACCTGCTCAATCGGATAGAGATCTGGACTTTTTGCTGGCCATTCCATTCGAGAGACTTCAACCTCTTCAAGGTACTCCTGAACGATGCGCGCACGATGGGGTCTGGCATTATCGTCCATAAAAATGAAATTTTCACCAATGTATGGGGCAAATGGCACTACATGCTTTTCAAGAATGTTCCTTATATACTTATCAGCATTCATAGCTCCATTGTCAACGACCACTAAGTCTGTGCGAGCAGTCAAAGATATTCCACCCCATACCATAATCGATCCTCCCCCGAAACCATTAGTACATATTCAGGAAATAGCACTGAACATATCTTTCATGTGGACGTCTGTATACAAGGGAACGTCGAGCACAATGGTAGAGGCAGAATCTAGACTCATCTGTGAAGAGAACTCTTTCCCAATCGGCCTCTTCCCAATGGATATGCTCTCTCGCAAAATCCAAACGCGCCCTTCGATGGGCTGGGGTAAGAACTGGGCCTCTTGCCGCGACACGAGGCCTTAAATCATATTCTCTGAGGCAATTTCTAATTGTCTGAGTGCTAATTTGCACCTCATGAGTTTGCTCAAGCTGAATTTGAAGGAGGCGAGCGGTTGCAAACCGTTGTCTCAACGAAGAAACCCTCAAGTAAAGTTCTTGAATGGCAGTTGTTACCCGTGGTCTACCCTGACCTGGTCTTCAGACATTCATACCTGTCTCCCTGAATCGCTGCAACATTCTGGACACACTTGTACGGGAAACTCCAAACCTTTCTGCAATTCTTGTGTATGTCCACCCTTTTTCTCGCAAAACTACCGCTTGGGCACATTCCTCTTGGGTCAAATTGCGTGTTTCGCGTTGCATAGCGATAGAGTGTAGAAAATCAAACGAAAGAAAAACTATTGATCACTAGAATTGATCGAGAACAACTGATTTTAGAATGGAGCCAATACATTCAAAATCTGATAATATCATGTTTTTTTATTCCTGCTGGGAAAAAACATCTGTATTGAAGAAAACCGTTGAAAGTGGATAACATATGTATATGCATGATTCTGATAAAAATAATTATCATTGAGAACACTTTCAGTTGTAGAATAAATTTGAGATTTCCATAATGTGCGTTAATTTTTTTGCGCAGTGTATTTCAACAGTAGATTCTTGAGGTCAAAAGAAAGACTTTTTTCCTTTCCCATTCTCTATGGGGTATGGTACGGAGGCAAACATTTAAAAACTGCAGTTCCAAATTTTGTTTGTTTTCTGCCTTGGCCTTCGAAGAAGTTAAAGTAATTAATCCTGTTATGTGTGAAACAAACTGTAGATTTCTGCATTTTATTCCGAACCAGTGACTTCTAACCCAACCTGTCGTAGATTCGAATTCCCTGCAATAGGTTTCGTTTTATTGGTTGGTTCATACACATCAGTTGTTGTTATCTTTAAATCCTTTAATCGTATTTGTGACAGTTTCAAATTATTGCGGAATTCAACATGTAAACGTAGTACGCGACCTATCGAACATACACCCACCTTCCCCGATAAGGTCAATGTAGGACAGGCTGATCCGCTAAACCCACCAGACATGCAGAATCTTTCGGGGCTCATGTGCTCTACACGGCGCTGCAGACGCGTATCTCCCATACAAATCAGCTTCATAAAACAACATCTACGGGAGGCTCAGCTGCGTGTTCGGATTATGAAATATGATATATTTGACGTGTACGCTTTAACCAATACGCACAATACGAAACAAAGGGCCGGAATAGTAATAATTGATCAAACCGTAACCACGGTGCGGTTTGATGGAAAATTACGAGCGTTATTTCAATTGTATTGGGGAGATGATTAGAGAATATCATCTGATATTGTATGTTGAATATATTTCTCACTTGATCTTTTCATGATAAATATTTTGAATTTTTTGGACATTTATGTGTTCGTCTCTTCTAACATCTGAATGCAAATAAAAAATTATTGATTTAAATAATGGCTCTTGCATTAAAAATCATACACAATTTATCAGAATCAAAAAAATTCAGCATACGAAGACCATGTTTCAGATGGTGAGGAGATAAAATCCAATATACGAGGATATATTGAAAAATTCTTAGCCTACTAAAGAACCAAACAAAATTTCAATGTCAAAATATTTTATTACCCAACATGTTCTATTCATAATTGAATATATTTATTACAGCGAACCTGCCACGTCTCTAGACCTTTCAGAAAAAAATGTTTCTTCTTGCTCTGCAAACTAGACCTCCACAGCTCTATAACCTCTTCGTTGGAAGAAAATTTACGATCTTTTAAACTTTTTTTCAATTGAGGAAAGAGATGATAGTCGGATGGAGCCGAATCTGGTGAATAAGAAGGGTGTTCTAGTAATTTTAGTAATTCAAACCCTTAATTACGAATTATTTGCATAGTAACATGAGATTTGTGTGCATTGGCGTTGTCCTGCAAAAATAAAACACCTTTGGATAGTTTTCCGCTTCTTTCCTCTTTAATTTTTTCCGTAGTACTGCCGAATAGTAATCTCCGGTTATTGTTCTATCCTTATCCAAAAAAATCAATCATGATTACTCCATGGCAATCCCAAAAAACTGAAGCAACAACTCTTCCAGCAGAGTTTTGGACACGAAACTTCGTAGGTCTTGCAGAACCAGAGTGTCGCCATTCCATCGATTGTTGCTTTGTTTCTGGATCGTAGAAATGTACCCAAGTCTCATCTATAGTAACAATTCAGCTTAACAAGTCTACATCGTTTTCAAATCGAGCACAGATCAAATGCGATGCTTCTACCCTTGCACGCTTTCGGTCAACATTCAAAGATTTGGGGATCCATTTTGCAGCAATTTTTCTCATGTCCAAATGGACGTGAACTATATGATAAACGCGTTCGTATGAAATATTCGTTGATTCAGATATCCGTTTTAGCCCAATTCGACGGTCTCATAAAATCATGTCATGAACTGCATCGATATTTTCGTGGACTGACACAGAAACTGGCCTTCCCGATCGGTCATCATCTTCAATGGAAAATTCACCTCTTTTGAAGCTTGCAGTCCAATTTTGCACGGTGGCATACGAAGGACATTGATCATCAAATGTATTAAGCGTACCTTCGTAAATCTGCTTACCTCTTGACCCTTTTAAATACAGGTACTAGATGATGGCTCGATACTCCAATTTTTCCATTTTCACAATTTCGGTTAACATCTTCTTTCTTTTAATTCATAGCGTAACTATGGTTCACTTTTTTGTCCTCAAACTTCACACTGACACTTCTATTGAGTTATTGTTCGTTACTATGGTAACGCAATATTTTTTTCATGCATGGAACTGGTCTAGGCTAACTTGATATCATATCAATACATCCCTCGTAATTGGAACAAACCATAAAACGCACTTTTCGTGTCTTTTTTGCACCCAATGCAATATTGTAATAAATAAATAAATAAGCTTCTTTATTTCTAAGAGTTACATTCTCGAGGAGCATGAAAACTGCATGAAATTGTGTCAAAAAGAAAAAACTTTGAATCCAGAAATTCTTGCAATGTATAGGGTTCTGAATCAATAAGGTACTTTCGTAGCTCTCGCTTGAAGGTTTTATGTGGTCTTAGTTTTTGTGGCCTATTTGGTAGGTTATTGAAAAAGTTGATACATCTGTAGTGTGTACCTTTTTCTGTGAGTGTAAGTCTATGAATTGGATACATGATGTCGTTGGTTCTCGTTGGATAACTATGCCTTTTTTTAATTTGGAATTCGCTGGTATTTTGTGAGACAAATATCAAGCACTCATAGATGTATAAAGCGTATATTGTAAGAATTTTGTGTTTCTTGAAGACTCCTCTGCAACTTTCTTTAGCTTTCATTTTTGTAATGGATCTTATTGCTCGTTTTTGAATTACAAAAATATGATGAATAATGGTCATGCGAAGTCAGTGAAATGAATTAATATCATTAAGAATATCAAGAACTAGAAAATAATCCCATTATGACGCATCAATAAAAAAAAACTGATTAGGAAACCTGGAAAGAAATCGAATTAAAAACGATGTTGAATTAAATGGGAAATCGCATTATCGTTATAAATAATTTCCAGTTAAACGTGGCCACGAAAGCCACCCCAAGGAATAATAAATCCCATTTTTTCTTTTCTATATCGGGCAATCTGAATCTTTCATGCCGAGCATGACATTTAATTCCACCCTCCCTGATTCACAATTGGAAACATAAATACCCTTAAGTGGAGAAAATGGTGAACCGCCTCATTGAAATTCAATGAATAAATGCATTCAACCGAAGCTGAGATATTTCGAACGGTTCTTTATTCGTTGACAACCGGTTTCCCTTTGTTTCATCATCACCTTTCTTCAAAAGCGTTCGGTTGAAGACGTAGATTGGTAGTTCCGGCCATAAAAGTTCGCACTGAAGAAATTCAGAGAAATAATATATGCGCATTGGAAATGCCGCAATTTTATTCAAATATATTCATACATGTACGCATAACAATACAAAAATAAAGTTTGGCGTGATTTGAAAATCAACTGACAGAAACTCTGGATCATTTGCTGCATTTCTAATCTTCGCGAATGTAAAAGAATTATGTTATTGACGTGAAATAATTATAGCAGGTGTATAAGATACGGTGTAGTCGTGTAGTAGTGGATTGTGAAAGATGAGACTGTTTACAAAATAAGCTGAAATATTTCTTATCGAAGGGCATCTCGCACTGCAAAAATTGAATTCGCATCTGAATTGTGCAGGATCTAATTGGTTTTGGTTGTTCCGTCATTACGTGACCTAGTATCTAGCAAACCGGAATACAAAGAGAACATCTCAACGTGACATGCCTGTAATCGAATACAACCGTGTTCAGGTAATTTCAATTGAGTCGATACTGCTGATTCCACTCTTTGAGGAATCCTTACCGCTAATTCCATATGGTATAGAGCCTGCACAGATCCACAAATTAAGTTGAACGGATTATTTAACTGAAAAAAATAACGAGAAACAAACCGATTGAGATTATAAAACTGGCCATGAGGAAACTTAAGCTTAAAATTCTTCTAAATCATCAGGGATAGATTAGAAACACAGTTTCCGAAACTAAAATCATGGTTTATGGTTGGTTTTACTGAAATTTTATGAAGTCAGCAAATTTTCTACCAGATGTATTCAATCCATAAATGTAAGATAAAAATTATGAATTCACTTGAATGAATACAGGATGTTTCAATATTTCAAAATCGTGGGAATGAAAATGGAAACTTAGGATTGCCGAATTTTTTTCATTATTCAATATCTTGAAGGATCTTATGGAATGGCTCATTTCGATATCAACTGACAAAAAAACACTGAGGACCAAGTGTGAAAAAATAAAATATTAGTTCAAAATCTCACCCTTCGTCTAAATTATTCACTAATTTTTTTATAATGGTCATCGCAATCTTCTTCTTGTTCGAACCTTCCAACTATTGTCTTAAAAATGGGATGAAAAAGAGTAACAATAATAGCACTCTGTCATTATAAACACTTTCAACAAACAGTCTCAATTTTCTACACTTTTTTCAAACTCAATTGCACGTTACAACAATTTTTTCAAGTGACCTAATGCTAAAAGTCATGCACATAGAAGTATCCTATCGATTATTCTTCTAGAAATGCGTAACATTGGTTTTATATACGAAGATATATTGAAAAATTCTTAGCCTACTATAAAACCAAACAAAATTTCAACGTCAAAATATTTTATTACTCAACGTATTCTCCTCTTAATTGGGTACATTTATTACAGCGAACGTGCAACTTCTCTAGACATTTCAAAAAAAAATGTTTCTTCTTGCTCTGCAAACCAGACCTCTACAGCTTTTATTACCTCCTCGTTGAAAGAAAATGTACGACCTTCTAAACTTGTTTTCAGTTGATGAAAGAAATAGAGCCAAATCTGGTGAATAAGGGGAATGTTCTAGTAATTCAAACACTAAATCACGAATTTTTTGCATGGCAACATAAGATTTGTCTGCAGGGGCGTTGTCCTGCAAAAACAAAACACCTTTGAAGAGCTTTCCGCGTCTTTCCTTTTTAATTTTTTCCCGTAGAGTGGTCGGTAATGTCGAATAGTAATTTCCGGTTATTGTTCTACCCTCATCAATCATGAATACTCCATGGCAATCCCAAAAAACTGAAGCGAGAACTTTTCCAGCAGATTTTCGGACACCAAACTTCTTAGGTCTTGGAGAACCAGAGTGTCGCCATTCCATCTATTGTTGCTTTGTTTCTGGATCGTAGAAATGTACCCAAGTCTCATCCATACTAACGGTTTAAGAAGTCTACATCGTTTTCAAATCGAGCACAGATCGAACGCGATGCTTCTACCCTTGTACGCTTTTGGTCAACTTTCAAACATTTATTTTACAGCAATTCTCCTTATGTCCAAATTGACGTGAACTATATCATGAACGCGTTCGTATGAAATATTCAGTTCTTCAGATATCCGTTCAGCACAATTCGACGGTCTGATAAAATCATGTCATGAACTGCATCGATATTTTCGGGGACTGATACAGAAACTGGCTTTCCCCATCTGTCATCATCTTCAATGGAAAATTTACCAGTTTTGAAGCTTGCACTCCAGTTTTTCACGGTCGCATACAAAGGACATTGACCACCAAGAGTATTAAGCATATCTTCGTAAATCTGCTTCTCTCTTAACCCTTTTAAATACAGGTACTTGATGATGGCTCGATACTCCAATTTTTCGATTTCCACAATTTCGGTAGACATCTTCTTTTTTTAAATTTACTGCTTAACTCTGGTTTACTTTTTTGACTTCAAACTTCACACTGACACTTCTATTGAGTTATTGTTCGTTGCTATGGTAACGCAATATATTTTTATACATGGAACTGATCTAGGCTAACTAGATATCAATACATCCTCGTATTAAGCTGCAACAGTTTTGTGGCTTTGAAGATGAAATTTTATGTCACTTTAATAACTCACAAATCCTTGAAATATTGGCTGGCCAATAACTTTATTAGTGAGAAAACCTCCACAGAAATTCCAGACGCAAAAAGTGGCAAACTCACTTCCACCAATCTTCTCGATGCAATAAATGCAAATCAAGTCCTTGGCAGAGAACAGTGCGGAGTTTCCCCATAAAACAATGCTTCTACTTGGCAAAATTCGTATCATTCAAACCTGAGGACTAAATTAAAGTTCTCCTTTCGCGCCAAAAGAAACCGTCTCCTATACGAATTTAAATTTTTTCATTCTATGCAAAACGCAGTCCGGAGCTGGGTTTGAACGACGACCTGATTTAAATGGAAATTCAATGAATTTTATTGTCCTGTAGATGGGTCACTTTGCGTGACTAAGGTTCGATTCAAAATCGACCTAACAAAGAGGAATTACTGCTACAAATGACTGATTGGTTTCTCGTTTTGACTCCTCTCAAAGGAGGACTTAGGTTGTCCATGAATAATCATTAGATGGCCTCTCGGCTCTCCACAGGTTATTCTGGCTGTAGTAGAAATGGAATTGCGAACTGTGTGACGCTTTTGATTGATTGAATTTCAGTTAGTATATTGACGACAATCTTCTGAAAAACGGTGAAAAGCGGTGGAGCTTGAAAGCAGAGAAATGTTATACGTATGTTTCTAGGCCAATAGCATTTTCATTAATGTGAATTATCTAATGAATTTGAAAGGACTAATGAAATAATGAGGATGAAATCTAATAGTGTTTTAAAAATACGCGTTAAGATGTTTTTTTTTTGTGCTCATATTGTCGCTTCATGGGAAGCTACGGTGTATGACCTCATAATCAATTTATGGTGTGGAGATACCATACATTCATAGCTGAATAACGTAAGCTAGTTTCGAATGCAGAAAATTAAAATAGTTATTGAATCAATTAGGGCCAATGTTATAAATGGGAAATATTTGGGACAATGCACTAATTACAGAAACTCTAATCTGGTAACGTAAGATTGATCGATTGACAATAAAATTAGGAATCATCAAAATTTGATGTCATAAACACATCACATTCGATTCATAAGTAAACATAATAATCAATAAATAGTTGACC
Source organism: Coccinella septempunctata (assembly GCF_907165205.1). NCBI lineage: Eukaryota > Metazoa > Arthropoda > Insecta > Coleoptera > Coccinellidae > Coccinella > Coccinella septempunctata. The sequence continues at coordinate 628,257 of NC_058189.1, forward strand.
TTGATTACGAAAGTTCGATATTTAAAAATCGTATCAATCGTACTTCCGTTCATCGGTTATTTCGGATAGACGTTTTGACTCATAAAAAATACATGTTTATTAGTAAATATCAGACATTATCTTGTTCTACCTGAATGAATAAATAAATATAACATTTTTCGATCCCAAGAAGAAATCAATAGTGAAATATAAACATTGTTTATGTTTGAAGAATTTTTCTTTCTCAGATTACTTTCCTCACCTTTAATTCACATCTTAATTTCGATGAACCACTATCAGATCTTCCCTGAAATGTACTCATAGACCACATGGCGGCTTCCTTCAAATAAGCTTCGCTGCGGAAAGAGAGCAAACTGATTTTTGGCAAAATCGAATTCTTCAGGCCCTGTAATACACGAAGAGTAGACCCATAGGTACATAAAGAGCAGCATCTTGCCTTGGGCCTGTTTGATTAGGACAATTTGCTGTGATGATCCCAGACATACAGTCAACATAATTGAAACTTGGTTTGTTCGCCTGGAAATTTCCGAATTATTTTATGTACAAATGGGGGTTGTGTTTTTCGAGTAGGTACCTAGATTTAATTTCAGTGGAGCCCTCCAGGTACCAGACATGAGGAGTAGACTGTTCCTTTATTATGGTGAATATAGAGAATGTCACAGTAATACATCGATTGATGTAATCATTTGATAGAGAGTTTATTTAAAATCTACACTGCGCAAAAAAATTAACGCACATTATGGAAATCTCAAATTTATTCTACAACTGAAGGTGTTCTCAATGATTATTATTTTTATCAGAATTATGCATGCATATGTTATCCACTTTAAACGGTTTTCTTCAATACAGATTTTGAATGTATTGGCTCCATTCTAAAATCAGTTGTTCTCGATCAATTCTAGTGATCAATAGTTTTTCTTTCGTTTGATTTTCTACATTCGATCGCTATGCAACGCGAAACACGCAATTTGACCCAAGAGGAATGTGCCCAAGCGGTAGTTTTGCGAGAAGAAGGGTGGACATACACAAAAATTGCAGAAAGATTTGGAGTTTCCCATACAAGTGTGATCAGAATGTTGCAGCGATTCAGGGAGACAGGTATGAATGTCCGAAGACCAGGACAGGGTAGACCACGGGTAACAACTGCCATTCAAGAACGTTACTTGAGAGTTTCTTCGTTGAGACAACGGTTTGCAACCGCTCGCCTTCTTCAAATTCAGCTTGAGCAAACTCATGAGGTGCAAATTAGCACTCAGACAATAAGAAATCGCCTCAGAGAATATGATTTAAGGCCTCGTGTCGCGGCAAGAGGCCCAGCTCTTACCCCAGCCCAACGAAGGGCGCGTTTGGATTTTGCGAGAGAGCATATCCATTGGGAAGAGCTAGGCCGATTGGGAAAGAGTTCTCTTCACAGATGAGTCCAGATTCTGCCTCTTTCATTGTGATCGACGTTCCCTTGTATACAGACGTCCACATGAAAGATATGTTCAGTGCAATTTCCTGAATACTACTTACTGGTTTCGGGGAGGATCGATTATGGTATGGGGTGGATTATATTTGACTGCTCGCACAGACCTTGTGGTCGTTGATAATGGAGCTATGAATGCTGATAAGTATATAAGGAGCACTCTTGAAGAGCATGTAGTGCCATTTGCCCCATACATTGGTGAAAATTTCATTTTTATGGACGATAATGCCAGACCCCATCGTGCGCTCATCGTTCAGGAGTACCTTGAAGAGGTTGAAGTATCTCGAATGGAATGGCCAGCAAGAAGTCCAGATCTCAATCCGATTGAGCAGGTTTGGGACAACGTCAATAGAAGGCTGAGAAGTTCAGAAAATCATCCAGCTACTCTTAATAACTTAGGAATCCAACTCGAAGAAATCTGGGAAGGAGTAGATCAGAACATTTTAAGATCACTCATTTTGAGTATGAACCGTCGTTGCCGAGCTGTAATTAACGCAAGGGGTGGAAATACCAAGTATCAAATCACTTATCAGCATTTCAGTACTTTGAAAATTGTTCATTTCTCTTCTTTCACATAAGATTCGGTGAAATCCTGAATTTTTCTTCCATTTAATGTGTCTTGTTTCGTTCAAAACCTTCCCGAGAGAACATAAAAAATAAGTTATAAAGTCAATGTAGAGTTAACTTCCATTGAAATTGAGATTTTCAGAATGTGCGTTAATTTTTTTGCGCAGTGTTATTCCTGAAAGTAGTGACACTCATAATTTTACATTGAAATAATGAATCTCGAATACTTTTTTTCCACTTATGGAAATTTTTTCAATTCACGAAGATTTTATTCGACCCAGTACAATGACACCGAAAAATTTTCCTCGGTGTCACAGCTATGCTTCGGAATTCATTCTTTTTCCACAGCGGAGCTCGCGAAAGACGTATGTTTGTTCAGCAACAATGAATTATTCTGAAACAGAATGTATGCTGAATTCGCTAACGTACTGAATCCGAAAACAAATGGGGTGTTTCACGGATGACACAATAGTTCCCTTGTTCGAGGAAGGCGTTCATTACTACAGAACTGAACAATCTCGCTCCATTGTGACTGGAACTCTGAGAATCGTTCAATTAGAAATTTCCAACCATTACGTAGACACTGAACGCGAAACCGTTTAGCATTCAGCGCCCGAAAAACTATAGCCATTTGGCCGAACGTCACAAATTTGAGGCCGTTCTCTGATTTGATGGATTTACCGCCTAACGGTCAAAATAGGCTGTTGTTTCCGACAACATGCGCTGCTTCGAGGGTTGGAACCTACGAGACAAAATAAAGGAACAAACAGACATAAATTTAGGAATCGAAATGGACAGACCTTTTGAAAGTGGCATATTAGCACAGGCTAGAAGCGAAAAATTAGAAACAGTTTCGTGAATAAAGAGAATAGTTGCTACTAAGTAATAAAAATGGTGAAATTTTTATACAGGTTGTATTTGAAGGTGAGGCGTTGTTTTCAACAGAAGGTAGAACTGGTCAAAATTAAGCGTTTCACCAAAAATCACCTATACAAAACTTTCAAAATGACAAAGTTGAAAAAAAATTGAAAATGATTACTGAAATAGATCCTAATACGATCCTTAACCGTTTGTAAGCTGAATTATCGCAAAGAAAAAACTTATCTCCTGATTCGACCATGTGGTTTCGTTTAGGATATTGGCTCGTTCGATATTTACGTGGTAATGAAAATAGAAACTTAGGATTGCCGAATTGTTCTCATTTTTTTTCAGTAACTTTCACGATTTTATGAAATGGCTCATTTCTATACCAACTGACAGAAGAGACTTACGACACAAGTGTAAAAATTAGAATAATAGTTCAAAATCTCACCAATAAAATTCGTCTATATTATTCAAGAATTTTTTCACAATGGGCATCACAATCTTCTTGTTCGAACATTCCAACAATCGATGTAAAAATGGGATGAAATGGGGAAACATCATAGAACTTTTTCAAAATAACTAACATAAGCACTTTGAAGAAACTGCCTCGATTTTCTACATTTTTTTTCACCCCAAATTGCACGATAAAACAATTATGATTCTCTCAAAAGTGACCTGATGTATCTAATCAGATGCACTTGGTACTGAACCATTCATTGTCCAGCCCTATGTTTATGTTTTGTTTCGTTTTTGCGATGCCGGAGTCACCTTCCACAGTTTCGTACATGAAATTCAATGAAATTTTGTCGAACTTCTAGGGGTTATGTCTTAGCCATCTTGAATATTTTATATAGACAATTTTTGGTTGAACGACTTATTTTAATGAGTTCTACCTTGTGTCAAAAAAAGCTTCACCTTCGTAGCAAATTGCTACATGCTACCATCTTCACTCTGAGAGTTGGGAAATCTGTTGGACCTCGTTTACTAGCAGGTGGCGCTCGGATATATTCATACCCAGTAGCGACTACTGGCATCGATTGAAAGGACCATCACCTGTTGATACTTTCGACCATGGTGCTTGGCTAGCTCGATTTGTATCATAAGTTTTGTTGTTCAATGGATGTTACTTATCTGAAATCATTTTATTTATTATTATCTATTTTTGTTAATGAATTCTGCATATTTTTAATAGCATGTTTTAGTAGTAGATTTTCAATATGTTACCCAGTTGGAAAATACGCCAAAAGAAGTAAGAACTTTTTTGACACGGTGGTCGTTGGGTTCTTCTTGGCAAATCCAAAAATCACAGACGTTCTAGAACTGCTGTTGTATGAACTATCAGGACCGTGAATTGAAAACCTTATTGAATATCTCCCAAACGATTTTTTATGCCGCAATGAGTGATGATAAGGCACTATAGCATAATTCATTTTATGTCACCACCCATTCCAACCCTTACGAATACAGCGTAGTGTATTTTCCACCCTTCCCTCGAAGGGAGGTGAGTTGGGGTAAACCTTATTCAGTTTCAGAAAAGCGTGCTACCAGCTCTAGAAAATAATGTATGTTATTCTGGACCACCTTGCATGAATTATCAATTTTTCTTGTCTGCGCTGATATGTTTCAAATTATTCGTTGGACTCATTAGGTATTCAAATTTTTATTAATTTCTACCCCTCGTTGTCCCTTCATAATGAGATTCTATCAACCCCCGGTGTTCGTAGGAGGATACGCAACTAGGGATAATCTGAAAGGATTAAGTGTTATTGATAATTTTGCGGGCATATTATCTTTTAAATAGGTCGGATTGTTTACATCTGGGTTACATGGGGAGTAGCCAATAAAGGGGGAAATTGGTTAAAATTTATGAAGAAAGACAAACAAAATATAAATGAGCACCTGGGCTTGGTAGAAGTTTCAGTTGAGCCCTCTCTAATTTCATTTTAACTCGAGTTTTAATACAAAGGAATGTTTTCCGCATCAGTTCCTCAAAAATAACTCATCACTGATTTCTGTGTCTAGCAGTAGACGAACTTTTCGTTCAATCAATAGGTATTCGTATGCCCGGTCTGTATGTCTGTAGATATAGGTAGTCTTGCGACTGGAAATTTCAATTTGGAATATTCAAAGTTAAAATATTCCATCGATTCTGGGAACAATAAGCCCTCGGATTGAAATACACACAAATAGTCTCCATCATATATTTATCTTTGAGGTGGAGTTGGATCATATAAGATGATAAAAATACCTTATTTTACTAGTTTACGAGCTCTTTGAATCTTTTAAATTATGGATTATTGAGTGGGCTTTACTTCAACCCCTCAGCTGCAATTTCATCCAACCATTTTTGAAACATACCTATTATTACCATTAGGCTCTGATAAAACAGGGTTAATAGAAAAACCAAATCGTCGTCGATAACGAAAGGTATATCCATTATAAACGAAAGATTAAAGAGTCTACGTGTATTTTATTGGATCAAAATAATAATTCGGCAAATTCTTCGGTAGGAATAGATCATATTTCAATATGATCTTCAAAGTTAAATGAATCAACGTTTCTATGCAGTCTCTGTTTCTATATATTGACAATTGATGTCAAATAAAAGATTCAATTCAGAAGATTTTCGAAAATTGATTTTCGTCTGATGAAGGAGTCTGATATAGACTCCGAAACGTTACAATATAAAATTATAATTTCAAAGTTCTTTATTTTCAGTTCATTGTCAGGCAACAATTTTTTCTAGTTGATTTGCTCCTGACAAATTAGTGCAAGAATTTACGCAGGAGCAAATCGTTTATTTCACTTTTTTAATCGATTTTGTTCCAGAGATTGGGACTGAAAACCTTGAAAAGTTTTAGGAAATATATCCATTTCTGACGCGAAAAGTTATAGAGTTACCATTTACAAAAATTCAACTACCCGTACAGGGTGCATGACAAGCTCCACAATAATACATGAGAAGTTGCGTAATGTCAAATGGAAATTGAACTTTTTGAGCATTTTTCCACAAAGTAGTATATACAGAAGATGTGAATTATGTGCGTTACTTTTTACTCAGTCTGTACTCTTTACATTTCCGAAGTTCCTGAAAGGAATTAGCGATGTGCTCAGAATTTCTATATTATACAAAGTACTTCAACCGCCACCACCGTAATCGACAAAAAATTAAAAAAGCTCCGCTGGTCGGATGAGGTAGAATGAATGGAAGTCCAGGCTCAGAGTTCCCGAATTATCCCGAATTATTGAATATCCTCCATGCTTTCAGGATCTCTTCACCTGAGCTTAACGATCAGATTCAGCGGGATCGGTCCCGGAGATGCTGCGATGATGCATCGCCCTCTTCTCTCTTTATTTCGAATATCCACCCTTTTTCATAATAAATTAAGCGGTACAATCTGTTTGCTTCATGCCGAAGAATGGATTTCCATAAGCGTGGGCTTGACTAACAGTGATTAATGATATAGTTATTTGTACGATGTGGGGGGATTATTAATTACCATTAGTAATCCAACGATGGGGGACACAGGTGCGAGTGCTGTGGGGCGCTTATACGCCCCATGATGAGCTCTTCCGTTTTAAACGAGGTAAGTTATCGTATATATACTCCCTTTGTGAGTTTTGAACACCAGCAGCAAAGTCCATCATTTCACATCAAGCCAGAATGGGGCTAAGTATCCCTCCCTTCCTTGTCACGATAAGTGCTGATCGTGAATCTGTGCTATGTGCAAGGAGTTGATCGTTCCCAATTATTTTCAATAATAGAATACAGCACGAGAAAAATCCTACAACTCTCCGGAAATTTGCTCATGATTGGAGAACTGAAACATACACGGCGCAAAAAAATTAACGCACATTCTGATAATCTCAATTTTAATGAAAGTTAACTCTACATTGACTTTATGACTTATTTTTTATGTTCTCTCGGGAAGGTTTTGAATGAAACAAGACACATTAAATGGAAGAAAAATTCACGATTTCACCGAATCTTATGTGAAAGAAGAGAAATGAACAATTTTCAAAATACTGAAATGCTGATAAGTGATTTAATACTTGGTATTTCCACCCCTTGCGTTGATTACAGCTCGGCAACGACGGTTCATACTCAAAATGAGTGATCTTAAAATGTTCTGATCTAATCCTTCCCAGATTTCTCCGAGTTGGATTCCTAAGTCATTAAGAGTAGCTGGATGATTTTCTGAACTACTCAGCCTTCTATTGAGGTTGTCCCAAACCTGCTCAATCGGATTGAGATCTGAACTTCTTGCTGGCCATTCCATTCGAGAGACTTCAACCTCTTCAAGGTACTCCTGAACGATGCGCGCACGATGGGGTCTGGCATTATCGTCCATAAAAATGAAATTTTCACCAATGTATGGGGCAAATGGCACCACATGCTCTTCAAGAATGTTCCTTATATACTTATCAGCATTCATAGCTCCATTATCAACGACCACTAGGTCTGTGCGAGCAGTCAAAGATATTCCACCCCATACCATAATCGATCCTCCCCCGAAACCAGTAGTATTCAGGAAATTGCACTGAGCACATCTTTCATGTGAACGTCGATCACAATGGTAGAGGCAGAATCTAGACTCATCTGTGAAGAGAACTTTTTCCCAATCGGCCTCTTTTCAATGGATATGCTCTCTCGCAAAATCCAAACGCGCCCTTCGATGGGCTGGGGTAAGAGCTGGGCCTCTTGGCGCGACACGAGGCCTTAAATCATATTTATTCATACCTGTCTCCCTGAATCGCTGCAACATTCTGGACACACTTGTATGGGAAACTCGAAACCTTTCTGCAATTCTTGTGTATGTCCACCCTTCTTCTCGCAAAACTACCGCTTGGGCACATTCCTCTTGGGTCAAATTGCGTGTTTCGCGTTGCATAGCGATCGAGTGTAGAAAATCAAACGAAAGAAAAACTATTGATCACTAGAATTGATCGAGAACAACTGATTTTAGAATGGAGCCAATACATTCAAAATCTGATAATATCATATTTTTTTATTCCTGCTGGGAAAAAACATCTGTATTGAATAAAACCGTTGAAAGTGGATAACATATGCATGCATAATTCTGATAAACATAATTATCATTGAGAACACCTTCAGTTGTAGAATAAATTTGAGATTTCCATAATGTGCGTTAATTTTTTTGCGCAGTGTAAAAGCATGAAAAACTTTTATTTACAATTTTGTTTGGTTCTATAGTAGGCTAAGAATTTTTCAATATATCCTCGTAAAACTGAAATTTGACCTAATCAAGAAAAGGTTGACCATGAGCAAATCGCACTGTAAAAAATTTGACTAACGTAATGGAGCAGATACAATTTTAAACGAGGAGGTGTTTTTACGGACGTACAGTATGTGTAATTTGCGACGTTGCAAGCTCTATCTCTAGAAGGTCTTGAATAAGTAACTTGAACACCGAGCCAAAGACTACACGCTAGTGAACAAGGCTTTCTACCATAAACCCCCATTTTGATGGAGGATTTCAAGCGTCCGCCCCGAAAGAGGCATCCTGAAATGCTTTCTGTGTTTCTTCATGCACCCGCAGGCACATTTATCTGCACCTTTTCCCGTCAGAATCATATGATTTCACCCCGCTGAAAGGGTGTGTGACACATCAAAGTTCCGTCGGCCGCATTTCTTCTTGTTCCGAGATCTGTATAATGCAACGGAAACTATTCCAACTCCTCTGTGAAAAGCCCCTTTTCCTTTGGACAAAAATTGCCGGCCTGCATGGGTAACAAAGTTATCCCGTCAGCGTGTCGAACAGACCCGGCTTACTCCGCTCTTCCCTCTTTTTACTTGTTGAATATTAATAGCAACGTTCGCTGAAACTTTCGCAGGACCGGTTTATTGATTTTATATTGCTTGTAAACAAATTTGCGTTCGCCGCTGTACGTGACGAAATTGGTTATCAATGTTTAACTACCCGTGATAAAATGTTGAATATGTCTGGATCTTCAGACACAAATTTTCGATTCGCCGTTCTGGAATTGAATAACGCCGCCCGTCAGAGACTCATACAATAATAATTCTTTCGAATACCGCCAAGATCGTCCTCGCGAATATGGAAAGCTATTCCCAGGAGCATATTCCCGACATACACGCCTCCATCAACATATTCGATTCTCTAGGTACTGCTGCAACCGAAGCAATCGCATTTTTGTTACTCGTGCCGGACGCACTTTTTATTTCCTCTTATTGCAGATTTGACGTACGTACCTGCGAGTACATATTTGGTTAGCCTCAAAGGAAACAAGTCTTCACCGCGATCCTTATGCAGTTCTACAGGGAATTCACTCCTTTAGTAGTTCGTATATGTGGTGGACATGTATTTGAATGCTTGACGACACTGAAGGGGAAATACGAGGATGTATTGATATCTAGTTAGCCAAGACCAGTTCCATGCATATAACAAATATTGCGTTACCATAGCAACGAACAATAACTCATTAGAAGTGTCAGTGTGAAGTTTGAGGTCCAAAAAGTAAACCAGAGTTACGAAATTAATTAAAAGAAAGAAGATGTCCACCGAAATTGTGAAAATCGAAAAATTGGAGTATCGAGCCATCATCAAATACCTGCATTTTAAAGGGTTAAGATGTAAACAGATTTAAGAAGATATGCTTAATACCCTTGGTGATCAATGCTCTCCGTATGCGACTGTGAAAAATTGAACTCCAAGACCTAAAAAGTTTCGTGTCCAAAAATCTGCTGGAAAAGTTCTTGCTTCAGTTTTTTGGGATTGCCATGGAGTAATCATGATTGATTTTTCGGATATGGGTAGATCAATAACCGGAGATTACTATTCGACATTACTGTCCACTTTTCGGAAAAAAATTAATGATAAAAGACGTCAAAAGGTGTTTTGTTTTCGCAGGACAACGCCCCTGCACACAAATCCCATGTTGTCATGGAAAAAGTTCGTGATTTAATTGTTGAATTACTAGAACACCCCTCGTATTCACCAGATTTGGTTCCATCCGACAATCATCTCTTTCCTCAACTGAAAAAAGTTTAAAAGGTGGTAAATTTTCTTCCAACGAGGAGGTAAGAAAAGCTGTGGAGGTCTGGTTTGCAGAGCAAGAAGAAACATTTTTTTGAAAGGTCTAGAGACGTTGCAGTTCGCTGTAATAAATGTATCCAATTAAGAGAAGAATATTTTGTCATCGAAATTTTGTTCAGTTCTATAGTAGGCTAAGAATTTTTCAATATATCCTCGTGTACCGATGATCCTCACGAATTTCTAGTCGTTGTATCTATATTTCACACATATCCACTCACGCTGGATAAATGAACCTTCTAGCTAAATTTAATGAACAACGACAGTCCAATTCATTATTTGAACCAATCATAAAACCTGTAATGGACTCAAACAAAAATCCCGAAATTTCCTGGAATGGCAAAAAAGTCACAGCCAATTCCACTTCGTGAAAGCGAATAATCCAGCAACTAACACAAAATCCAGTTTGATGTACGCAATTCAGCTGGCATAATATAGGTCACATAGGAGAGTTTTTGAGTTGATGCCTATGGTATATACGGGAGAATAATCACAACGTTTTGTATTATCGTTAACCATTGTGCGACAGTCACAAGTGCCAGGCCAGCCCTAATGGGACATTCTATCATGGAATAGCTGATATCCATAGATAAATAATTATTTACTGATTCGATATCGCCTTTTATGTTTTTGAGCGAGTTGGTTCTGGAAATTTGTGACAGTCCACATAAAATCGAGTATCATACAGCGGATGATTCATTTTCGAATTCCCATCGTTTCGCATGAAGTAGTGAATGTTTTCGATAAATGCAGAAAATGATAACATTTCGCTCTTTTCCAACTTGAATTGTGTCAGGGAATCGATGATTACAAAATTCCACGCTAAAATAGTTCCAAGAATATTTATCATAATGGATTTTGCCAAGTAGGTATGGTCTGCACGGAATCAAGACGATTCGAAGTTCAGACTGTATTTTTCCATATACAGGCTGAGTCTTCGGCATGTTCACAGAATACTTTCTTACCATAAAACTCATTCGACTGAATTCGAAGATTAGTAGCCTGGACAATGAGACATGAGAAAAATTGCTGCAAAATGGATACCCAAATGTTTGAATGTTGACCAAAAGCGTGCAAGGGTATAAGCATCGCGTTCGACCTTAAAAGTTAACAGTTCTTGCTTCAGTTTTTTGGGATTGCCATGGAGTAATCATGATTTATTTTTTGGATAAGGGTAGAACAATAACCAGAGATTTCTATCCGATATTACTGACCACTCTACGGAAAAAAATTAAAGAGAGAAGACGTGGAAAGCTAACCAAAGGTGTTTTGTTTTTGCAAGACAACGCCACTGCACTCAAATCTCATGCTGCCATGCAAAAAATTCGAGATTTAGGGTTTGAATTACTAGAATACTCCCCCTTATTCACCAGATTCGGCTTCATTCAACTATCATCTCTTTCCTCAACTGAAAAAAAGTTTAAAAGTTCTTAAATTTTCTTCCAAAGAGAAAGTAATAAAAGCTGTGGAGGTCTGGTTTGCAGAGCAAGAAGAAACATTTTTTTGAAAGGTCCAGAGACGTTTTAGGTTCGCTCTAATAAATGTAACCAATAAAGAGGAGAATATGTTGAGTAATAAAATATATTGACATTATAAATGTAAAAATGTCTCTAGACCTTTCAGAAAAAATGTTTCTTCTTGCTCTGCAAACCAGACATCCACAGCTTTTATTACCTACTCGGTGGAAGAAAATGTACGACCTTTTAAACTTTTTTTCAGTTGAGGAAAGAAATGATAGTCGGATGGAGCCAAATATGGTGAATAAGGGGGGTGTTCTAGTAATTCAAACCCTAAATCAAGAATTTTTTCTATGGCAACATGAGAATGGTGTGCAGGGGCATTGTCCTGCAAAAACAAAACACCTTTGGATAGCTTTCCGCGTCTTTTCTCTTCATTTTTTTTCCGTAGAGTGGTCAGTAATGTCGAATAGTAATCTCTGGTTATTGTTCTACCCTTATCCAAAAAATAAATCATGATTACTCCATGGCAATCCCAAAAAACTGAAGCAAGAACTGTTCCAGCAGATTTTTGGACACGAAACTTTTAAGGTCTTGGAGAAACAGAGTGTCGCCATTCCATCGATTGTTGCTTTGTTTCTGGATCGTAGAAATGTACCCATAGTCTCATCCATATGTCTCATCCATAGTAACAATTCGTTTTAAGAAGTCTACATCATTTTCAAATCGAGCACAGATCGAACGCGATGCTTCTACCCTTGCACGCTTTTGGTCAACATTCAAGCATTTGGGGATCAATTTTGCATCGATTTTTCTCATGTCCAAATTTTTCACGATCGCATACGAAGATCATTGATCACTAAGGTTATTCAGCATATCTTAGTAAATCTGCATACCTCTAAACCCTTTTAAATACAGGTACTTGATGATGGCTCGATACTCGAATTTTTCGATTTTCACAATTTCGGTGGATATCTGCTTTCTTTTAATTTATTGCGTAACTCTGGTTTACTTTTTTGACCTCAAACTTCATACTGACGCTTCTGTTGAGTTATTGTTCGTTGCTATGTAAACGCAATATTTTTTTTAGGCATGGAACTGGTCTAGGCTAACTAGATATCAATACATCTTCGTTAGTTCACTACAAGGTGAAGTTCAGAAGTAATAGTGGCTTGAAAATTTGTTTTTTTTGGATTACAGATTATTAAAGTAAAGGTTATATTATCTACTTATTTTCATTGTGCTTACATTTTTCACAACTTTAGAACCCTTATCACTAATACTAAATGAATTTTGAATGTAAACTTTTCGCATCACATATTTGTAGGGTACAAAAATCTTGTGACTGAATTCAATAACCGCTCAAATTTCATAAACATTTTCCTCCCATCAATGGACATGGAAGATAATTCAGACTTTCATTCTCTTAGGTTGATATTCATTCAAAACATTCGAATATAAAATGTTTTTTTCTTCCACTGGAAAATTTCGCAATTAATTAAAATATCACCTTGGACCTGGAATGTGGAGTTCGATTTAAATTATTTCACGGAATTTTTTTGACTGAGTTTCATCAATTAATTCGCAATGTTCAAATCTCGAGCATCTTTTGATTTCAAAGAATTCTGTTTTATCGAAATGATTTCGTCGACTAGGATAAGACAGAGAGTGCAGATATTCAAGGTTGTGTATTATATTTCTAGGTCACTATCATAGAAGAACTATATCAGCGATTAATAACATTATTGTTTATATTCCGAAATTCTAAGTACTACTTTAGCCGAAATTCGATCGAAATTATTGTATATCATAGACTGTTTATTTATTTATCGGACCGAATGAATCACAACAACTGCATACAAATGTTCGCTCATGAACAAATTCGTCGGATACACCCGTCGATTTTCATTCAGGTTACATCGATTTTCTTCAATTCAAAATGAAGTGTGTCTTCATCGTATCGACTTTTTTTCTACTAATTACCTTTGCTACTAGTGCGTGGTCTGATGCACCCGAGGATGATGCAGGTAGGATAATGATTTTTGTATTATTCTATGAGATTAGAGGATTTCATTTTTCAAACATAAAATATATATTTGAATAACGTTGGTCGGCTCTAGTTTATCAAGGAAACTAATAATAATAATGATTCATTGTAACATGATAATTACAATCAATGAATCAATGAATATTTGGATATATTCTTATTACTCGTTTTTCAGGAAGATTCCTTGGATTATCCAGGCAATCAACATGTGAAGATTTCAATTGTGGCATCAGCTGTCTTGAAAAAGGATACGTAGGTGGTGGACATTGCAATGCCAAAGGAACATGTGTCTGTGGTACAACAAGAAAAGATAATAAGAGAAGAGCACAAGAAATGCAATGAACAACAATTCATTCCTAATACCTATTGGAATCGATTTTGTAGAATTTAAATTATTTTCAGTATTTTTTTAATCAGCCATGGCCTTCTCTCAATACCGATTCAGTTGTATCCAGAGAGGAGGTTAGATTCTGATTATTTTTTCACTTTATTGTATTAATTAATTCATTCCTGACGGAAATATTGTTTTTATTTCTAATAATTATGAAAGCAATAAATAATAAACGGGTCTAAAAGATTTTGTTATATCATTAATTGAGTAGTTAACTTTTACCCATACCTTGAGTTAATCAGCCATACCTATATTAGAAACATTATAACTTTCGACTGAATTTATTTAAGCTCCTAAAATACACATCATATTTTTGCATGAAATGCTTCCAACTGAGTAGGCAGGATTCTTTACAAAAACAGTATTGCTATACTGCATGAAAATAATATTGACAATTGAATTGAACTTGGAGGAGAATCTAGTCCGGCAGTTTTGACAAAAGAAAAAAGAAATGGACGAATATCTATACAATAATTTTTAATGGGTTTCTTCTAACAGAAATAGCGAATAAAATTCAGCAGAAGGAAATAATTTTTTTTGGTATTCCCTTATAATTGCAGGAAGTAGAAAACCCACCCCTGAAATTTGAATCGCAAGGAAGTTTTTTCATAATATACCATTGAAATATTAGTTTTCTGATAGCTTGATTCATTTTGATCAAATATCTTGTAATTTGTCGAGGAAGGGAAATTTTTTATCAACAGATACGTAGAGTGAGTCGTATAGGCTGGAATTATATTCGAACATAACTTCAATAAGTGGGCGTATATAAGGCTTATATTGTAGGGGAACTACAAGTTTTTTTTTGCCTGCCTATATGATTCCATAGAATGTCCACTCAATTTTATTTCTGTAAGGTTTCTGATGAAGTACCGATAGATTCGGATTACTTTGGACAATCCTGTAACTTGGGACAATTACCCCCCTTGCAGATTTCTTCGTTTCTTAACATTTATGAGTGAAGGGACAAACTTATAAGATTGTGTGGCTTCTATTCGGTTAGTTTAACAATTAATTCCTGTTGAGTTTGCCGTGACCAGAGTGTTTGAATTGACAGGAAAAATTAACAAATTCAAGAGAGTAAAAGGGTGTTTTTTATGGGCCTTATACTTCCTGCACATGTGTTTCACTTTGTGCATGTGTAATTTTTTTCTGGATACGTAGGATATTGGGATATTAGATATGTCACGAAACAAGGTTGTTTAAAAATCGAACGGCAACACGGATCTCATTCATTTAATTTGTTGTTTCATAGGGTGACTTGGGACAATGCCGAATAGATACAAGCGGCGTATTGGCAGCAGGAAATATGCCGATTTTCGCAGGATATTATTATTCACGTTATTTCCACAAAGAAATCACCAAAAAATGAAAGGAATCAAAGTTCTCTTGTTTTGTTTAGTTTTTTTACATTTGAGTTGCTATATATTTACTTTCTCTGTAATAGGGGTTTATCATTTAATTTCCTTACCGAATTTCAACTATATAATCACAAATTCTAATTTCTCAAAAGTATATACCGTCCCAAGTCACCTATTTCATTTGAGAGTTGAGAAATAAATAGATTTCAACTTGTGTCACAAGCCTCCCAAATCGGTGGGTAACTTGGGACAAGTATATTTTATTTTTTCAAAATTTATATCCGAATTCTGAAGCATGGTATATATCCTACTCAATAGTCTGAGTCATTAAGCATATTCGAACCTCTTTTTCAGATAAAAATAGGTCACCGTTTTGAAAATATGACAAGTTGAATGCAACAATCGTCCCAACTCACCCGAATTTATGATACTAAGAAAAAATTAAGAATTGGTTTTCCGGTACCATCTTTAGGGGCCTAAAAGGGAATGAAAGGTTATCACACGTTCTGAAATTTTTAAAGACTGACTGATTGAAAATCCACGTGTGCAGTTTCCTGCGTTTTACACCGTTATACCCTCACATCGAGGTGAGAAAAGAAACCCCAATTCTAATAAATTTAACTCATGATAAATCCACCCGTAAAATTTCAATGCTGGTACCCCCGATGACCGAGACCCTCAAAACGTCGCCTTCGTTTTCATGGTGACAGCGAGGACGCAAATTGCGCCATCATGTTTCTACATGACCGAATCAAAGTCGAAAAAGCTATTTCGTATACAATCACGTCATAACATTTTCTCTCCGTTCCAGATGGCATCCTGAGCTACAGCATGCCCCAGGGTACCAGAAAGGGAAAACTCGATCTCAGAGATGAGACCTACGACGGCTTAGAGGACGCTGGACATGTGTTCCAGGGACTGGGACAGCTCGTGGACGGACACGTCGGTCAGGATAATTTCAGAGTTGACCTGACGGGATATGGCAAAGGTGAGTCGAACGGAAAACGTGCTTATTTTCACAGGGGTGTTCCACTAAGGGTGAAAGATAAAACTTGTAATTCAGTGTGTAATTGCACAATTGTTTTTTAAGACTGTAGACTGTAGGACTTTTGAGGCTTTCGTTCATTCAAAAAGAATCGTAATTATTGAAACTATACTTCATTCACTTTTATTTTAGCAGTCGGTTGGCCATGGAAATTTGACACATTTCACTCTGTATAGTACGAAAATGAGGGGTTATGACGCTTGTCAAAACATTTTTGGGTTTTAAATCAACGCTATGTTGCCCGTTCTACGTAAAAGTTTCTGTTATTACGTATTTTATCACAATATCGAATCTCTTCGGAAAATATGTGACGAACATAATTGAAGCTTATACAAACTGATTGAAGGCATACCAAATCCAGTTATTTGCATGGAAAATACAAGAGATCAGTATAATATCGTAATATGCACTAACTTGAGGAGAGTTAATGTTCGTTATCTTCTTTGGCTTACATCATTTGTAGATTTCAAAAATATCAACCCGAAGATGAAATGCATATGATGCAGTGGTTGGGAATGTGTATCTCCCCCAAACAACACACACACATATTTAAAACATTTTATAGACCATACCTCATAGACTTTTAGATGATCTATA
Source organism: Coccinella septempunctata (assembly GCF_907165205.1). NCBI lineage: Eukaryota > Metazoa > Arthropoda > Insecta > Coleoptera > Coccinellidae > Coccinella > Coccinella septempunctata. The sequence goes on from NC_058189.1 coordinate 645,130, forward strand.
AAACATCAGAAAGTATCGAACCTTTAACCTAGATTCGACGGAAAAATGTCCGCGAGATTTACGTTGAAAAGTATCACTTCTTTAGACGTCTATTCGACGTAATTCTAATTGTCTCTATAACAAGTACGATTTCTGATATTCTCGAGATTATCCTGATTTGGTATTTTGTTTGATATATAATAGACGTTTGAGGATGTACTTTATTAATATCATTCGATAACGTTTATATATCATTAGATTTTTGACATTTTTCTTCGATCAAAAATCGGATAATATATAGATGATCTGAAAAACATGGACAATCAGGACATCTAAATCATGTAGCACCAAAGATCTTCTTTAGACTTTGGAGCATTGTCTTTTTCGTTGAAGAAATCGGATGTCTATTAGAGGAAATTTTTATTGAAAAAGATGGTGTTAGTACTCACCTATTTTAGATGATCAAAGATGAACGTTTGTTAGATATTTCTAGAATGACCTTGTATTGTATGTACAGTTTTTGTCCTCTAATTGTTGTCAACTTTCGAATTATATTAGGATAATTTAAAAAACGTGATATTAATGACCTCTCAACTAGACATATTTATTTCACAAGATATGTTTCGAAGAAGGGTCCATGTGAAAGAAAATGGACGTTCCATAGATTCAAGATCCACATCTCAGAATCATATCTATAAAATCTGACCACTTGAGAATCTATAGATTAGTGATGGGCGAGTTCATATTTATACGGAATGGTTGACAGTTCGTATGGGAGTTGGAAGAGAAAAAACAGGTTCTGATGAATAAATATATTTATAATAAAAAAAAACAAAAATAAATATTATTCAAAAACATAACACATAATTCATAAAATTGGAAAAAACATAATATAAATAGATGAAATTATTGTCTATTTGTTTTTATTCCTCTCATATTCGTACCGTTGGCTAGTCATAACCAGTCTTGAATGGCCCCCGTTTTATGACAGCATCATTTAAGTCTGCTGGCGTTTCACTTTCGAAGAGAACATATACAGCCACTGGAAGCAACATAAATTACAAATAGCTATTTATTGAATATCAATAACAAGTTGAGAAAATATGCAAAAAATAATCTTTTGAAGAAAAGAAAGCGATGAACCAAAACCTGGAGATACAAATTATAAATCAATAGGATTCAATTTCGGTACTCTTTTGATACCCTGTAGTATTTTTTAAAAATAAAAAACGCTGCTCTAATGAACTCCTATGGATTAATTGATACAGAATTTTCAATTCGAACATCGAAATACGAAAAAACATTCGAATTATTAAATGATCTAAAAAACATCTAAACATTCCCTCGAAGATTTCAAACTCCGTATATTCAATTATTCGTCAAATTTCAGATTGAATCCTGTTTTGTTAGTACTTATAGTAAGGGTTACATTATTCAGCAAGAGTTTCCTGAGTGAAGTGATTCAAAATTCACTTCTGAATCGATGTCTAGAAGATGTCTATCAATAGACTTTTTCAGATAACCCTCTTCAAGTAAATTCTACATAGAAATAGAAAACGCTGCTGTAATGAACTCCTATGGATTAATTGTTACAAAATTTTCAGTTCGAACATCGAAATACGAAAAAACATCCGAATTCTTAAATGATCTAAAAAACATCTAAACATTTCCTCGAAGATTTCAAACTCCGTATATTCAATTATTCGTCAAATTTCAGATTGAATCCTGTTTTGTTAGTACTTATAATAAGGGTTACATTATTCAGCAAGAGTTTTCTGAGTGAATAAGTGATTCAAAATTCACTTCTGAATCGATGTCTAGAAGATGTCTATTAATAGACTTTTTCAGATAACCCTCTTCACCAAGTAAATTCTACATAGAAATAGAAAACGCTGCTGTTATGAACTCCTATGGATTAATTGATACAAAATTTTCAGTTCGAACATCGAAATACGAAAAAACATCCGAATTCTTAAATGATCTAAAAAACATCCAAACATTTCCTCGAAGATTTCAAACTCCGTATATTCAATTATTCGTCGAATTTCAGATTGAATCCTGTTTTGTTAGTACTTATAATAAGGGTTACATTATTCAGCAAGAGTTTTCTGAGTGAAGTGATTCAAAATTCACTTCTGAATCGATGTCTAGAAGATGTCTATCATTAGACTTTTTCAGATAACCCTCTTCACCAAGTAAATTCTACATAGAAATAGAAAATGCTGCTGTATAATGAACTCCTATGGATTAATTGATACAAAATTTTCAATTCGAACATCGAAATACGAAAAAATATTCGAATTCTTAAATGATCTAAAAAACATCTAAACATTTCCTCGAAGATTTCAAACTCTGTATATTCGATTATTCGTCAAATTTCAGATTGATATTCCTCAGAGGAGCGCATTTTATGTACCATGTACCATTAATAGTACCTATCTAACAAAATAGTATTGACTTGTCAATGGTTATCTAAAAAATATCATTTAATAGACTTTATTAGACGATTGATCTATGAAATATATTTCTATTTTAAATCTACGTATATTTCAATTTATTGTAGCCAAAAATTCAGGTAAGTATTTGAAAACGATAACTGGATATCATTTTTAACAGAGAGCACAAATCCAAACTAATACCATATCGAAGTAAATAGTATTTTCCTATGTTCAAGCAATTTGATTAATGTCTGAAGGGATTACCTGCTGTAACTACCCTAAGTAGAAATTGCACTCACCTTGTTCAATTATTACAGCACAAATCACTAATCAAAAAACGAACACAATCACTAGCCGACTTGACCTTCTTACAAAGAAGGGTTGTATATACTAACGGAAATGTTGAATGTTCAAGTTCAAATGGCTATGCACTATGAACTTTAACTCTATTGGCCCATGGCCGGTTCGCGGCTTCTTGCGAATTGCGATAAGAGTTCGCCACCAAGCGATCCAACCCGATCGTAGTTCTTGTCTAGCCCTTTTCATCGCATATCTCTCGATCGAATACCTTCAACCAAACATCTATTTTCTGCAAACTCGGAAAAATATCCTTTTTCCTCAAGACTCTCAAGAGTATCTTGGGTTAATCAATAATTTCGTTCTAAAGTTCATATTTAACATATTGAATTTAGGTGTCAATCATTCTTCACCATTATTGTTTTTGAAACAGGTACCAATATTCATACTCGATTTATATTGAAAAAATTGTCCAATCAGTTTTATCATATGAAAATTTTCACAAATTTCAATATCCTGATACTAAGTCTCCTAGAAAAACATCCCCATCAGTAAGAATACGAATACTTAGACTTACATGTGCTTTTTAGCATTGATACTTAGATGATAAAACACAATATGAATTTGAAAAATACACTAGGAAGATGTTGATTAGTCCAAAATTTTTTGACTATCGTAGAAATATGGTTTATGAATAATTAATTTCGGAAGTCACTTCAATAGATGACATTGACTTCTTATATCGACATATTTGGGACACTTGGAATCGTTAAGTTTAAAGACGATCTAGCAATGACAAATCTAGAAGAAATTTATTTGTTCACTGTTTTTCGACCATTTTACTTAGATGTTTTATATATGTAATCTAGGCGTCTAAACAGAGTCAGATATTGATGTGTCATATCGATATAGTATATGATATCTATTTCCCGTCTGAAAATTAATTTCATCATTATTATAAAATTAAGATATCCAATAAACGTTTTTTCAATATATGGTCTTCTTTGAAGATATTAATCGAGATATTTGGTACAATTTGAATTCTAATGTTCATAGACGATACAAAATGATATATCTGAAAGATATTCATCTGGTCACTGGTTTTCGACCATTTTAGTTAGATGTTCTCTATATGTAATCTAGATGTCTTAATAAAGTCAGATATTGATGTCTAATATTGGAATGGTATATCATATCTATTAGTTGTCTGCCCAGTGATTCTTTCGCGATTAATACAATAAGATATTAGATAAACCTTTTTTAGATGTATATTTGGAAACTAATCTATTTTCAGATATCTTACGGACATAAGAATTTTGCCAGGCATAAGACTAGACATCTAAAAAAAATTTCAAAAACATCATTCATAGAAAACGTCTTATTTAGATAATCTAATTTTGATCATAACTCAGAGCAAGATCATTTTAGATCCCTTTTGACATAAATGAGATGTCATTTAGACGGAAGTGTGTTGTTTGGGCCCGAAGGAATTAACAGATAATTATAAGAATGTTAAATTCTTCAACAAAAATCATCTTGCATCAATATAAGTAAAAGGAATTGAAAGAAGTTTCAATTAAGATGAACTTCACCTTTGAACAAAAATTTCAAATGAATAAACAAGTAACAGGGCAACTTGCGCGTATTTGTGGCTATTCATCTGAATACGTTGATGTAATAATAATTAGGTATTTATTAGTACATTAAGACATTTACATTGTATAGGACAAGTCAAATGAAAAATAGAAAAATCCATTTTAGGGAACTTATTCTCCGATGACATTTATCGAAAATCCTGTAGTAAACTTTTCGCATTGATTCACTCAAACATAAAATTCTCAAATGCCACCACTTTTTTGGGTCTCCCAATAGAAGGAAATTCTTTGTCATCCTCTTCATTCACAATCTTTCTGATTGTGGAAATATTCAGCTGAAAAATAAGTCGTTTAGATTCAGATGAAACATTATATAAATTCTTTTACATTGAATATGTTCGCTACCGTCTGACGTATTGTGGATTTTAGAATATCAGGGTATAACTATTTGAATGAGCGGACCTGAAATCTAAATAGCACTTCCTGAAACCCTGTCTCTTTTTTCAATCACTTTCGGCATTTTCGTAATAAAAATTGATATAAGTTGTGGCAACGGCGTTATGACATTAACGACATTTCATGAGTGCCAACCTAACTTCGTTCTAGTTACAAAAACTTGAGAAAATTATTTCATGGCCAACCGACTGCTAAAATAAATTTGAATGAAGTATATAGTTCTTGGGGTTTTTTATTTTTAAAGTAACGAAAAAATCGACGTGTAAAGTTTTCGTTGGATCACACCGTATTTAGGCTCATTCAGTTGGAACGAACTCATCATATCGAACTACTCTCAGATTTTCATTAAATGTTCCATCTCGACGTAGATACAGTCTGATATTTCCAATTAGCTTTGAATCTCTTCCTACTTATTGGAACTATCCATCCCAATATTTGTAATATCAGTCACTTAACCCGGTGATACGTCAACCGTTCGATAGATTGCAGGCGAATATGAAACTTGGCAAGATTCTCACTCCATTTACCTGCTACATTGTCCCGTTTCTGCCTTCCATATCGCATATTTCATCGGGGAATGTATGAAGCCGTATGTGTTCCCCGCACCGTACACCTGATTTTCATTTCCCCCGACTTTATTATACGACTTTGTTGCTACGAACTTATCGCCGTTTCTTCGCTACGCAGTTTTTATGAGGAGGTATCAGCAGGACGTCGACGTTTATGAGGGAACGTACGAAGCCTTTCATTTTCCAAACGGGTAGGTATTTCAGCGTTCTATGCCACAGATATCACGATAGATAAAATCAACAATAAGTTTCATCGTTTCTCATTTTTGAATTGGAAAAACTGAAAAATTTCCATCACATCGAGTTTATATGAGGATGTTTTGATATCTATAGTTAGCCTAGACCAGTTCCATGCATAAAAAAATATTACGTTACCGTAGCAACGAACAATAACTCTTTAGAAGTGTCAGTGTGAAATTTGAGGTCAAAGAAGTAAACCAGAGTTACGCAATAAATTGAAAGATAGAAGATGTCCACTGAAATTGTAAAAATCGAAAAATTGGAGTATCGAGCCATCATCAAGTACCTGTATTTAAAAAGGTTAAGAGGTAAGCAGATTTACGAAGATATGCTTAATACCCTTGGTGATCAATGTCCTTCGTAGAGGTAAATTTTCCATTGATGATGATGACTGATCGGGAAGGACAGTTTCTGTGTCAGATAATATCGATGCAGTTCGTGACATTATTTCATCAGACATATTGGGCTAAAACTAATATCTGAAGCAGTGAATATTTCATACGAACGCTTTCATCATATAGTTCACGTCACTTTGGACATGAGAAAAATTGCTGCAAAATGGGTCCCCAAATGTTTGAATGTTAACCAAAAGCGTACAACCGAATAGTTTGGATGAGACTTTGATACATTTCTACGATCCAGAAACAAAGCAACAATCAATGGAATGGCGACACTCTGGTTCTCCAAGACCTTAGAAGTGTCCAAAAATCTGCTGGAGTAATCATGATTGATTTTTTGAATGAGGTTGGAACAATAACCGGAGATTACTATTCGACATAACTAAGCACTCTACGGGAAAAAATTAAAGAGAAAAGACGCGTAAAGCTATCCAAAGGTATTTCGTTTTTGCAGGACAACGCCCCTGCACACAAATCTCATATTGCCATGCAAAAAATTCGTGATTTAGGGTTTGAATTACTAGAACATCCCCCTTATTGACCAGATTTGGCTCCATCGTACTATAATCTCTTTCCTCAACTGAAAAAAAGTTTAAAAGGTCGTAAATTTTCTTTCAACGAGGAATTAATAAAAGCTGTGGAGGTTTGGTTTGCCGAGCAAGAAGAAACATTTTTTTCTAAAGGTCTAGAGACGTTGCAGGTTCGCTGTAGTAAATGTATCCAATTAAGGAGAGAATATGTTTTGACATAGAAATTTTGTTTGGTTCTATAGTAAGTATTCTAAGAATTTTTCAATATATCCTCGTAGACTGATTCACTAGTTTTGCTATGTCGAGAGAGCATTTTTATCTGGGGGAATAAATTGAGAATTAATTGAATACTCAATGCTAACACGTACCACATTCCAACCACAAACTGTCGGGTACACCTGTGAAGATTGGCGAATTACATATTAGGGAAAAGCATCGTAGCACTCACACGGTAAGTAATCGGTTACAAGTTACAACCACAGTCGTAATGCGGTGTCTATATCACACACAAGTGTAATATGATGCAACTGAAATCGACCGCAACTAATGTAAGATATTTTAATGGTACATACGAGGATATATTGAAAAATTCTTAGCTTACTATAGAATCAAGCAAAATTTCAATGTCAAAATACTTTGTTACTCAGCATATTCTCCTCTTAATTGGATACATTTATTATAGCGAACCTGCAACGTCTCTAGAACTTTAAAAAACAATGTTTCTTCTTGCTCTGCAAACCAGACCCCCACAGCTTTTATTACCTCCTCGTTGGAAGAAAATTTAGGACCTTTTAAACTTTTTTCAGTTGAGGAAAGAGATGATAGTCGGATGGAGCCTAATCTGAAGATTAAGGGGGGGTGTTTTAGTAATTCAAACCCTAAATCAAGAATTTTTTGTATGGCAACATGAGAATAGTGTGCAAGGGTATTGTCCTGCAAAAACAAAACACCTTTGGATAGCTTTCCGCGTCTTTTCTCTTCATTTTTTTTCCGTAAAGTGGTCAGTAATGTCGAATAGTAATCTCCGGTTTTGTTCTACCCTTATCCAAAAAATCAATCATGATTACTCCATGGCAATCCCAAAAAACTGAAGCAAGAACTTTTCCAGCAGATTTTTGGACACGAAACTTCTTAGGTCTTGGAGAACCAGAGTGTCTCCATTCCATCGATTGTTGCTTTGTTTCTGGATCGTAGAAATGTACCCAGGTCTCATCCATAGTAACAATTCGGCTTAAGAAGTCTACATCGTTTTCAAATCGAGCACAGATCGAACGCGATGATTCTACCCTTGCACGCTTTTGGTCACAATTCAAACATTTGGGGATCCATTTTGCAGCACTTTTCTCATGTTCAAATTGACGCGGACTATATATGATGAACGCCTACATACTGTGTGGTTCAACGAAAACTTAACACCTCGATTTTCCGTTTTCGAAATGAAAATGTGGAAAATCGGTCATACCCGTGAATTTCTGATTAAAGGGGGAACAACTTTTCCAGTAAATGCAACCCCCTAACGGGGTTGAGTACAACTCCTTGCTTTTAAATAGAGACGAGGAGTCTTGTGATAACCTCATGTTGAAAATCTTATCGAGTTCTATCTAATAGTGAAATTTCGCTTCAAAATTTCCATCGATTCAACTACAATTAGCAAAAATTGACCCAGAAATCCAAAAAGTAACTTAATCAGTAGAATATCACGCTTTCCATATATCCTAATTTCAAGGTTCCCCCTGTATTTTCATTTCATGATTACCGGGCCTTTCGAACGATTGATGTTTACGTCGATTCGAAATGGGATAAATCCGTTGATATTTGTGTATTGGCCATCGTCGGTGATTTATTCAACTGAGTTTTGTCCGACTCGGGCAATACATATCCAGCGAAGTGCGTAACGTATTTCACCGATTCAGGATATTAATTTCGGACCTTCCGTATCAAGATCAGCGAGTTATAGAATCACGTTGATTTCCACAAAACATTTCATCGGTCCTATCTCGAAATTTATGAGCTTGTCGTTTCGGATCGACCAGAACAACAAGGTTTGTTTGAAAACCTCAAAACACACTCTGTGTCTCGGCGATTGCGTGAAATATAGAAAAATGCCAATTACGTTTCTCTTTTTCTTTCAAATTACTGTTGTACTCTTTATTTAAAGAGCTGTTAGCCCTGCAAATCAGCTGGCATGGATGGTATCTTTCCAGCCATCATTCAGAATGGTGTTGAATTTATTACAACTCCCCTAGCTGAACTTTTCAAGGCCAGCTATGCAAGGGGTTACATCCCAGAATCGTGGAGGGAAGCAAGGGTAGTATTTATACCCAAAGTGGGTCGGAAAGGCTCCCCAGAGCCTGAATCCTATCGACCCATATGCCTCACTTCCTTTCTCCTGAAAACCATGGAGAAAATAATTAAGAGTATAAGGGGAAATTTAAAGCTCCATAACAATTTGCCTATACAGCGAGTAAAACTACTGTAGACGCCCTTCACCATCTTCTTGAAGAGGTAAAAGACCCCTTGCAGCAAAGGAGATTCTGCTTGCAATGTTTGGAGACATTGGAGGGGCGTTTGATAATATCCTACATATTTCCATATGTGATGCAGCTGAACGGAAAGGGATAGAACCCTTCACTGTTAAGTGGATAACAGGTATGTTGAAAGGGCGAACTGTCACAGCCTACCTGGGGAAAACTGAAGTGACCTTGTTGACGTGCCGGAGATGCCCTCAAAGAGAGGTACTATCATCCTTGCTGTGGAGTCTGGTCACGGACGGTCTTCTGAAGAGGTACCAGTGCAAATAGAAACGCAGGTTGGTGAGGTGACGCAGCTTTTTCCTGCGATGCACGTACTATCTGACAAGTCACTGTCACGCTTTATTTGCGCGGTCTTGGTCTTTTCTATGTTTACAAAAACTCACGCTGCGTCACCTCACTAACCTGCGTTTCTATTTGCGCCTGGCCTTAGAGGCAAGCATGAAGTTCTACTGAGCAGTCAAATGCAAACCGCTCTTAGGATTATCGAAAGAGTGCAAAGAGGAGGGGCTAACTGTCAATCCCTCGGAGACAACACTGATTCCGTTCACAAGAAAAAGAAATCTCGATTTCAGAGCGTTTGTCCCGAACGGCCAGTCTCTAAAGTTCTCCAGTGAGTGCAAATATCTAGGTGGTATCCTGGACAGCCAACTCAACTGGAGAAAGCACATGGAATAAGACTCTTTCCAGAGCCACGGCGACCATGTGGGCTTGGAAAAGACTTTTTGGAAAGACATGGGGCACGAAGCCGAAAATGCTACTGTGACTATACACTGCGGTAGTAATCCCTATATTGTCACTTATGCGTCTTCAGCATGGTGGTCAAAAACCGAAGAGGTCACCACACGCAACTGGCTGCAGAAACTGCAAAGGCTGTCCTGTGTTGGTGTTACGGGAGCTATCTATGCACACAGCTCCTACAGCAGCGCTTGAGGCCATACTTGATCTGCCCTCCCCCTACACCCCCCATTTGAGGAAATGTAGCCTTCTGGAACCAATAAGAATATCCCTTAACGAGAATCTCCTACCCGGAAACTGGGTTGGACATATGAGGATATTGAATCAACTAGACTCAAAACTCTTGGCAAAACCATAGGATGTCATGCCAACCATCTTCTATTTCGAAACGCCCTTTGAAACGGTCATAGTTAACCGTCCTAGTGCAATAAGTTTCGTAAATCGTTTGGACAAAAAGTCATGCACGTGGTTTACTGATGGATTAAAATCAGAAAGGGGCACCGGCATTGGCGTATATGGACCTAAACTGAGCATCCATAAAGCACTGGGGAGTGAACTCTCTATTTTACAGACCGAGACACTGGCTGCTTACGTATGCTCTCAGAAGTGTCTTAAAATGAACCTCAAAGGGGCGCATATCTATATCACCACGGACAGCCAGGCCACGCTGGGGGTCCCTGGAAACACACTGCCAGAGATCTCTGCTGACATGGGAGTGGCGTAATACGATAAAGCAACTGATCAGAGACAAAAAAGTGACTCTACTATTTGGTGTTGAAGGCAATGAGAAAGCCTATGAACTTGCAAAATGGGCATCAAGGTTAACACCTGCTGGGCCTGAGCCGTTGTTTGGGCTTGGAAAATACCAATATGAGGCAGCGGTCCAACAATGGCAGTTGAACAACAGAATAACCTTCTGGATGAACACTCCTGGACTTACTCAGTCAAAGAAAATCGTGATGATTTCACCGACCTACACCAGAAAGCTGCTGAAGCTGTCACGAGCTGAGCTCCGGGTGATGGTGGAACTGCTGACAGGGCACTGTCGGTACAAATATCATTTGTACCGTATGGGAAAGTCAGCAGATGAGACTTGTAGGCTCTGTGGATCAGAAGCATAAACAGCTGAACACATGGTAAGCAAGTGTCCAGAGCTGGCGGACCTAAAAACTACTCATATGGGGAATCCGGTCCTGGATACTCACGAGGTAACGACTAAGGCCCTCAAAGATGTTGTCGGTTTTATCAACATCATTGACGGCCTCCTTGGGCTCCTATGAATGAGTAGGGAAGAGAACAAAAGATCTACGTGGTCGCAGTTCCTGAAAGGCTGACCGAACCACAACGACCCCGGTTCAAATAATAATAACAATACTGTTGAATATTAAAACAACACAAATTAAATTTTTCCCTGATACAATAATAGGCTTTTATTTGAATATGTGTATCTTCAAAAAAAAAATACAGATATCAAGGTGAGATAAAAACTGAAACATTTCTTTGTTATTAACTGAGAGTAGTGTAACGTGGTTACCTCGGAGAAAACTTATCTCGAGCGCCAGCTATTCTTTACATTAGGAAGAATAGCAAACCTACCAGAGTAGCTGCTAGTCGGAGACAAAGTTCGCTGTTATCTAGGGTGGTAGCGATAACGAAGAAGTCAAAATCAAATGATGTAAAAGTTTATTCACACCTTCGGAAACTGATTATATGTACAAGGGAGATATATGTGTAGGTATGAAATATGAGCGAATCTATAAGCGAACATACATTTGGGAAATTCTATCCGGTCACGGGCACTTTATAAAGTTTATACCAGGTGCAGTGAAAAATCAAAGGTTCAATAAAATGCGCCAACCAGAACTGACGGAATGAATACTAAGGACTTGCTATACGGTATCGGGAGGTAGTTGTATTTCTCCAGAAATGAAACACAACCAGGGTGGATCTATTCGAGACTTTTATTCGCCACCCCAAGGGCTATAACGCACCATGACTGATAGCGAAGAAAAGGTCTATTTTATGCGCAACTACGGGATTTCACTGACTACGGGCGGTATCTCTTATTCTCTACCCCAAGGGCTTACTCGCCATGACTGATAGAAAAGAAGAGATTTCGGATTCAACACTTATGACGCGGAACGCGGACAAGGGGGTTGACGGGACTTTCCCTTCAGTACCCCAAGGGCTTGCGCACCATGACTGATAGCGAAGGGAAAAGTCAGACTCGCGAAACAGGGTAAAGAACAATAAAATACAACAGAAAGCGATACAGTACAGCAGTGTCAAAGTCAAAGAGGTAACCGGTGTAGGTCTAACAAAGAAACTGAAGGGTACAGACGGGGACCTACCTCCTTTGTTTCAGGCACTCGCGGAAAATCAAAGGAAAGAAAAAAACTAAAAGAAGAAAGTAGAAACAATTGAAATCGAAGAAAAATAAAGTTCTTGGACTTCAGCCAAATTTTAGGTGGCCAAGTTTTTTGCCGATCAGTGTATTTTCTGCAGAAATTTGACGCCTCGTCTTTTTTACAGGTTACGAATGGATCGGCTGGCGCAACGACTCCATTGGATCAGCTTCGGGCCAGTCTGTGGAAATACTGTTCGAATTCGACGTCGTCAGGAACTTCTCAGCTGTCCATCTTCACACGAACAATCTCTTCAGCATGGACGTGCAGGTAAAGAATTTCTGAAGTATTCATGAACCTCGGATTCTCGCATCCGCGTCAGCACCGAAGGGTCAGTCATTATCTCGCCAGTGTTTACCTTAATTAAGCGAGGAAGGTTCAATGGGGCGCGATAGCTGGGGCGCTATCGTTATTCAAGTAAATCACTTGACATATATTTCCACCGAAAACTTTCATGACTCGGCCTATGCAAATTACAACCCCGTTCGTGCTCAACGTCTAATTCAGCCAACGGGGACTAGGGAGCATATTCGAATAAATGAAAAAACCGTGAGTGATATTATTTTCGACGACGGTTGCTATTTATGAAAATAATGAAACCAGTTGATGGAGATTTGTGTGAAGGGAAATTTGTCGACATCACACTCAGTTCCTTTCACTGCTTGAACACTTTTGATGGATAGAAACTACCAGCAACCTTATACTAATAAGCTAAGACGAGAATAAATTGTAATAAAGGAATCAACAAAGGAAAAACAGCTGACCCATAGTAAAAATAAAAAGTTCACAAGACAAAGCTCTAAAGTATTTTATTTGTTTCTCGTTTGTAAACGTCAGTTTCCAAAAACACAATATTAATCAAGAAAGTTTATTTTATCAAGTCACTAACTTATAAAACTGACAGTTAACTTGCAAAGTTTTTACAAGTTAGTAGTATTATTTACATTAGAAAATTTTGTTTTATCGTCATATATGTTGAAAATCATGGTACAGTTGTTATTTCCAGTAACACAGATTTTTGATGATGAAAGGGTTGATACTGATGATGATGAACCATCTGTTGACTCAGAAACTGCTGAACTCGAGGACTGCAGAACATTTGTACTCTCCTTACTACCAAATAATTTGCTAGACATTTCGATTTTTTTGTTGACCGAATCATCGACATAACTCATGGCAATTTCGATGCTCTTCCACCCTCCTGCACGCTTTAGTGCTAAAATATCTCCACCCGAATCCGCAACCATAGTGGCTCCAGTTCTGCGAAAAGAATGGCCGGTGTATAACTCTGGGTCTTTTAAACCTAAATATTTCGCTATTTGCTTTGAGACATCACCAATAGTGTGCTGGCCAACATTAAGGGAAATGCACTTTCCATGTCGATATGTCGAAAAAAATCTCAGACTTTCTGTTCCAGGAGGCCGAAGATTCACATATTTTCTGTATAACATGCAGAGCTTGAAGCTGCACCCATCATCGGTTATGGTGAATCTTCTTGTTAAATTTTTTGTTTGCCGCAATGTCACAATAACGTATTTTCCCATATCTCCTACATCATTCATGTTTAAGGAGAGAATTTCGTCACATCGACAACATCCAAAAATCCCAAATATTGTTACAATTTTCGCCAGCAACCACTGGTCATCAGGAGCATGTAAAAGCAATTGTTCAGCCTCTTCATTACTTAATACCATGACCTTTTTTGGCTTATAACGCTCATTTTTTCAATAAATTTTTTAAGGAAAACAAACCTGCGAACAGGGACATTTTCTTTCATTTCCAAGCAGCTTTTCAGCATAGACCATTTTACCAATAAAGTATTAGGGCTGAATCTAGCTGATAGTTGATTTAAGTAGACCAACAAAACATCTTCAGTTACCCCAATCACACTATTTTTGTTTTGCCACTTTTTGAAGTAGTCGTATTCTCGCTCGTACCTTGAAGCTGATTTTGCAGCTAATAAACTTGAAGCTACACTGCTGACTGCCTCAATAATTTCTTTTGGTACATTCATTTTCGCTTTTGCCAAAACAATTGTAAAGAAAAATAAACAGACATGTTCATGGCAACGCTTCCATAGCTTACGACATTTGCGACAAATTATTGAGATTTTTTTGGAATTTATCTAACCTTTTTACAAATGAGAAACAAATAAAATATAAAACAATACACGCAAGGTAACAGGTTTTACTGGCTCAAGGAGCCTCCATTCGCCAGTAAAAACCCTCTTACCTTGCTAGTAATGTTATATACTATTGCTATAGGCAGCGATAGAACAATACACAGGCCCTGTGGAACAGATAGTAGATAGGGTTCTCAGTTGACTTAATATTCTTTTACAGGAAGTAAAGTTGACTATGGGGTTTGTAGAGCAAAGATATCGACATAATCCATCTATTTCTTCGTCAGTATACCTATTAAATTAATGAAAGAAGGATATACTTATGACACCTCCAGCAAACATTTATGATATCTTTAATTGGGGGTTTCTAGTCCTTGTTTTTGAAGGCATCAACTGAACCCTAACAAGGAAAACCGTAAAAAAAATTAGAAACCATCAACTTGTCAACGATTTTTAAAGACTGCATCTTGGAATGGAGTTTGATTTTGAAAAAAAATTATATGAACGACCTCTGCTAATTTTAATCACTGTCCTTGAGTCCTTCGCATTTATCTACAGACACCCTGTATAAGATACAGTGGCTGTGACGAAGAAAAGGAAAGCTCCCATAAGTAACCTGAATGGGCCACGAAGATTGAATGATAAATTCAATATTCCCCATCCTTGCGGTTATAGTCAGGAATATAATACGTTTCTCAAAACATTAATATTGATTTAAGCAAGGCGAGAGACAATGGTGGCCAATTATATTTTATATTCAGCCAAATTAACCCGACCAGCTACTTGAGGGTGGAACTAAATTAAGAATTCAACAGGGGACGTCTCCCTACTCCGAGCCTTTGAACTTCCCGACGAATACGAAATAGGTATAAATTCTCCTTTTTAATATGTTCGTACATCGCTTCCTGGTCTGCGTCATCGGAGTCAGTCGTGTCTCGGGCAAAACGTCCGTTTCGAGGTGGTAACATCGCAGAATTCAACTCGTAAATCAGCGAGTTTCAAGTTCTCATGTTGCACGATGTCATTCTCCTGAGAAGGGGACGTTTTTCAGTTTTTATGAATAAATATTCAATAAAGCGCCCATTTCACTTGTAAGATGAAATCTTCGACTGACTAGTTCATGAAGCAACACTTTCATGCAACAGCATTATGAATGCTACTGTTTATAATCTACAGGCTGACAATTTAAAAACTTGCCAGGCTAATTATGTCGCGACAAGGATGTTTTCAGAGAAAATGCCGAAACAGGTCAATTTTTATTCGGAGGGGGACATGTTTTTAGCAGAATTGTAAGCCGAAATCTTCTCAAACCTAGGTCAAGGGGCTATCACCCCTAAATTCTTCATAGGGAATAGAGGGTGAGCTAAACCTCATTTGAAAGACAATATGTCCCTCTACATAATACTATTGTGTTCCAATTGAGGTATCGCTCACCCGCTCACCTTAAATTGAGAATTTAGGGGTGAATACCCCTCCACCTAAGATTGGGGAGCTTTTGGCTTACAATTCTGCTAGAAACATGTCCCCCTCCGAGTAAAAATTGACCTGTTCCGGCATTTTCTCTGAAAACATCCTTGTCGAGACATAATTGGCCTGGCAAGTTTTCAAATTGTCAGCCCCTGTGACTACTTCAAGAACTCAATAAAAATTTGCAAACTATAGCATTCATGTAGAGGGTCAAGTGATCTTTCATTGAGGTATAGCTCACCCCTTATTCCCTATTGAGAATTTAGGGGTGTTAGCTCCTGAACCTAGGGTTGAGGAAATTTCGGCTTACAATTCTGCTCAAAATATGTCCCCATACGAATAGAGATTGATCTGCTCCGGCATTTTCTCTTGTGACATAATTTTACTGGGAAGTTTTCAAATTGTCACCCTGTATATGAATTCCTTGTTGACAGTTGACGAGAATATCTCATGCTGATGATACCGTTTTTCTCTTTGAGGGTGTGAGTTGGGAAAAGGTGAAGAATGTATTCTTTAGAATGTCAGCAATATATTTTTAGTTATCAAACAATATAGCAAATGTATGAGTTTTAACAGAGGTTTGAATAACAGGGTACCATACAATACGTCTTATGGTACAAAAGCTTAGGGAAAAACCTCAGTTAAAAAACCTTGTCTCTCCGGGGGTAGTGTGATAATGATAAATTTGTTTATGGAATAAGCTTTAATAGTAGGTATAGGACTTCTTTCCCATTGACATAAAAATCTCTTTATCCTCTCTCCATTTCTTAATTAGATATGTATGAAACATTAAAACAGAGCAGAAAAAGTAAATAATACAGCCTTCGTCAAACTGATTCGAAGAGCTGATGATAACTAAGGAAAAAATAATAAATCATAGGTACATAACTTGTTCTTCAATTTTACTGTGAAGAACATCATCTTTGCATCAAAAATTCTCTGTTGATTTTGGTGAAAGATCACCCTCATCATAAGAAATCCCTTCAGTATTGAAATTAATAATATTCCAAATCTTGCTTTTGACGGGGAGTGTTTTTCGACTAAGTTGGTGATGATTATTTTGTTCTTCAGTTGTTCGAAGAAGCCTACAGGACCATTATGTTGGGGAATCATCTGCCATAGATATATCATTGGTTATTCATTGAAAATAGGAAAATACGAGTAGACACGCTAATTACTTCAGTAAATTATTGTTGAACATAAAGAACACAATTGTGAATGAAGTATCAGAAGTTTCTTGAATTTCTTTTTCGTTTTTTTTTGCACCGAATCTTTTTGGCGCAGACTTATAAAGCTCACTAGAATCAAGCGTTCCTTGTTATCTAGACTATTTAGACCAGCGCATACGCCATTTTGCAATAGCACCATTTATTTCATTGATTAACATGGGTGAAGATACTGAACTCAACCATCACTGCTTGGATCTAGATAGGAGATGACATTTTTCCATTACTTCTATATACAATGTGTCCCAGAAAGAATGAACTAAGGGCAACCATAAACTGGGGACATCAAGGTGGACTCACATCAAGAGTCTTCAATTGCCATTGCCAGACAGTCTCCGTTAAGGATATACAGGGGTAGTTCCGATATTGCTGAACAGTACTATCAGTGTTCCGAGAGACAATAGACTTCGGATGTGGCCAGTAACATCATCAATATCTGGGCTCACCTAATATAGGGTGATACCTGAACCTGATCAGATGTTAAGTGAAATTTCAAAGTTCAATAAATCTCGGACTAATTCACTCTGTATCCTATGAAAAATCTTCCATTACCTATCCTTTATTGATTCAGCAGAAATGTTGTTGGCAAACGTTTTGTTTTTCCAGTGAAAATTAGAAAATAAAGAGGCCAATGATTTCTAGAGATCTTTTTTAACTCGGTGAATTTCTCTGAAGGAGTTGGTCCCCGACCTCTTGTTTCAGTGCTGATTAGCACCATGTATAACCTAAACAAAAGTCCTGCAATTAGGACCTTTTGATATGTGAATCCACCTAGATGACGGGGCTATTTATGCTTTCCGTTTGTCGCATTCTTTCCCAGGTATCCTATATACTAACTATAAAGCAGTAAATTCGTTCAAAAATATACTCATTTCACCTTTCCAGACTACAAAAAGCGAAACCGGATTGAAATACCCCATGTGAACGTCCGAATAATTAATTACAACTAATATTTACTCGCAACAGCTGGCGTAGAGATAAAAGCAAAGAGCTTTTCTTGAAATACGTTCCATTCAGCCCACATCAGGAATTCATTCTGCCCAAAATATGTATGAAATACTCGCATCTCCGCGCTTAGCAGAGATTGCGATAAAAATATAACTCAATTCAAATATTCGTTTGAAATATCCCACGAGTTTCTATAAATGACTCATCATAAGAAGGAAAAGGGGTAATTAAAGATTCTAGTGTATATCCGGAAAAAAAACTGAAATTTTTAGTAGTCCAGAGATATCGAATGGGTACTAAAACTCTCGAAGTGGAATGAAAGTTCAAACTTCTTTTCAAAGTAGCTGTAACTGCTCTGAATGTTCTGGAACTCTGCTCTGATATTTGTCGGTGACTTGTTTACTCAAAATTTCAACTCTCCCGGTATGGTAGATCAAGGGAAATATCATTTTTCAGTTCTCCATCATGATATGAATCAATTTGGATAATATTAACCTTCCGTAATGGTTTGAAACGTTGCCTACTTTTACCAGATTTCTAGAGAGCCTATTCATTTATCTTCGTTTCATTAGGCAGTCATAACGATGACTGATTATGCAGGAGTCACTTCGTACTAGACACAATGTACCCCTCGGTATTTTTTCGGAACATGTGATACCTCAATTCCAGGATACGATCCTGCCGAACACCAGGATTTTATTGTTTGATGTTCAACGAGCCGGAAGAATCGGGTTGGTACGGCCAACTTTCTGGAGACATTGAATCGATTTTCGCTTACGATCGTAAAATTTCCATATAGCGCAAACATACTTGCATCTTATTGACTCCGAACAGGTAGTATTTCACGAGGGAAATGAATTATTTCGGCTTTATTCGAAACCGCCAGACCGTGCAGTCGTGAAATCAAGAATCCAGAGGTGACTTATGAAGTTATTCCTTACGGGTCATCAGTTATGGATATTCCACATAATCAATTTATGAGTGGGGACCGAAATTCTAGGCATAATATACCCAGTGACATGGAAAGCCTATGATAGAGGTGCCATCCATTTCTCCCTAGCTCTTACGGTTACATAGCTGTCATTCAATCCCATCGAATTTTTGCCCACCCTGTGAATCCCACGGCATTATTTAGTTGTTCTCTATTTTAAATTGTTTACTTTCTCCACACAGGTCTTCTCGCATGCCAAAGTTTTCTTCAGCGTCGAAAACAACGTCTTCGATGGAGAAGCCGTTCATTTCTCTTACATGCCGGATTTGGTGTTAGAACACGCCAGAAATGTCACGATCAAGCTTCATCATCGCATCGGTAAATGGGTCAAGTTGCAACTATATTTCGCATCCAGATGGATTTTGCTCAGTGAAGTTTCCTTCGATTCGAGTAAGTACTACCCAATGTTATTTTTGTACTTTCCATACCAAATGGAATTTAAAACATTTTTCGATTGATGGAATGCTCATAACCGCAGGAACTACTGGGGAGTACCAGTGGTATCTTATATCAGTCTTTTGAAGATAGTGCTCTTCAAATAAACACTCTTTTCAGATCTTGAAAACATGAAAATACACTAATGAAAATCTAAATTCAGAAGGGAAAGGGAATGAAACGTGCTATCATCAGCCGCAATTTAGATTTTCACCAATCCACTTTTACGATTTTGACTTACTGGGGTATATTCAAAAATTCTTAGCCTACTATACCACCAAACAAAATTGCAATGTCAGGATATTTTTTATTACTCAACATATTCTCCTCTTAATTAGATACATTTATTACAGTGAACCTTCAACGTCTCTAGACCTTTCAAATAAATATTTCTCCTTGCTCTGCAAACCAGACCTCCACAGTTTTTATTACCTCCTCATTGGAAGTAAATTTACAATCTTTCAAACTTTTTTTCAGTTGAAGAAAGAGATGATAGTCTGATGGAGCCAAATCTGGTGAATAAGGGAGGTGTTCTAGTAATTCAAACCATAAATCACGAATTTTTTGCAAGGCAACATGAGATTTGTGTGCAGGGGCGTTGTCCTGCAAAAACGAAACATCAGTTCGCGTCTTTTTTCTTTAATTTTCTCCCGTAGAGTGATCAGTGATGCCAAATAGTAGTCTCCGGTTATTGTTCTACACTTACCAAAACGATGCAATCATGATTACTCCATAGCAATCCCAAAAAACTGAAGCAAGAACTTTTCCAGCAGATTTTTGGACACGAAACTTCTTAGGTCTTGGAGAACCAGAGTGTCGCCATTCCATCGATTGTTGCTTTGTTTCTGGATCGTAAAAATGTACCCAAGTCTCATCCATAGTAACAATTCGATTTAAGAAGCATACATTGTTTTCAAATCGAGCACAGATTGAACACGATGCTTCTACCCTTGAACGCTCTTGGTCAACATTCAAACATTTGGGTATCCATTTTGCAGCAATTTTTCTCATGTCCAAATTGACTTGAACTATATGATGAACGCGTGCGTATGAAATATTTATTACTTCAGATATCCGTTTTAGCCCAATTCGACGGTTTGAAGAAATCATGTCATAAACTGCATCGATATTTTCGGGGACTGACACAGAAACTGGCCTTCCCGATCCGTCATCATCTTCAATGGAGAATTTACTTCTTTTGAAGCTTGCAGTCCATTTTTTCACGGTCGCATACGAAGGACATTGATCACCAAGGGTATTAAGCATATCTTCGTAAATCTGATTACCTCTTAACCCCTTTAAATACAGGTACTTGATGATGGCTCGATACTCCAATTTTTCGATTTCCACAATTTCAGTGGACATCTTTTTCCTTTTAATTTATTACGTAACATTGGTTTACTTTTTTGGCGTCAAACTTCATACTGACACTTCTAATGAGTTATTGTTCGTTGCTATGGAAACGCAATATTTTTTATGCATAGAACTGGTCTAGGCTAACTATAGATATCAATACATCCTCGTATTTAGGTATCCATATCAATGAGCTTGTTTTATGCTGTCAAATTTCAGGGTTACTTGTTCGAGCCAATGGTTTAAGACCTTTTTCGACTCAATAACAGTTTGTTATTCATAGGCACTCAAAAATTTTTCAATTCGTAAATGTTGAGTCTATTTTCTCAGATTGGATGATGAAATTTACGAATTTCACGTTATCTCCTCTTGACCTCCTCCTTGTATCAATGGAAATCATTGGCTTTGATGAGACTTCAAAACTGAATTTATGGAAGCAACATTATTGATCAAGAAATATGAATCGTAGTTCAACAAACAAATTTCCAATTATCCTACATCGCAGTGCGAAAATGGTATGAAACGGATTGGTACTCGAAGGATGATTTCTTTTCTAGAAAGGCGAATAAATCTCAGAGATCAGAATATTTCTGCAGAACGTGTTGGATCCGAACAGAACGTAATACTCATGAGAACGGGATCGGAGCTCACGTTGTTTTTCACCGAAGAAATATGACGAGGATCGTGTTGTCGACGCTAGAGGAGCGATTCCGATGAAATAGACCTGTGATAAAAATGGATTGAGGAGATTTATGTACATCTCCCCATCGATATGGAGATATTGCTTTTTTTTCTCTTGTACCGATGCAATGTCTTACTTACATTTAGCCCGCCCGAGCATTTCGACAATATCGATCTAATAATCCTTAATTAAGCACGAATTATACGGCGTGTAAAGTTGGATATGTACAGGATGTCCCAAGTTCGACTGCCTATTAGAAGTCTCTGGAGAACTGGACATATTTGAAATCTGAAAATTGGGATTATCATTTTGTTCGACATCATCTACTGTACTAAAATAGTCTTGAATCCTGATCACTTTCAGTTTATACAGGGTATGGAGATAAATACTTCAAAATTTTTTTTCTATTTTTTCGTTTCTGATATTATAGACTTTTTATCAAATTCAGAATATATTTTTCATCAAATCGTTGCATTAGTCGAAATGTCGAATATTCCGAGAAAAAACTAAAAATGTAAACCAGAGCTACGCAATGAATTAAAAGAAAGAAGATGTCCACCGAAATTGTGAAAATCGAAAAATTGGAGTATCGAGCCATCTTCAAGTACCTGTATTTAAGAGGGTTAAGAGGTAAGCAGATTTACGAAGATATTAATACCCTTGGTGATCAATGTCCTTCGTATGCGACCGTGAAAAATTGTACTGCAAGCTTCAAAAGAGGTAAATTTTCCATTGAAGATGATGACCGATCGGGAAGGCCAGTTTCTGTGTCAGTCCCCGAAAATATCGATGCAGTTCTTGACATGATTTTATCAGACCGTCGAATTGGGCTAAAACGGATATCTGAAGCACTGAATATTTCATACGAACGCGTTCATTAGGTATATAGTTCACCTCAATTTGGACATGAGAAAAATTGCTGTAAAATGGATCCCCAAATGTGTGAATGTTGGCCAAAAGCGTGCAAGGGTAGAAGCATCGCGTTCGATCTGTGCTCGATTTGAAAACGACTTTGACTTGTTAAACCTAATTGTTACTATGGATGAGACTTGGGTACATTTCTACGATCCAGAAACAGAGCAACAATCGATGGAATGGTGATACTCTGGTTCTCCAAGACCTAAAAGTTCTTGCTTAAGTTCTTTGGCATTGCCATGGAGTAATCATGTATGATTTTTTGGATAAGGGTAGAACAATAACCGGAGATTACTATTCGACGTTACTGAACTCTCTACGGGAAAAAATTAAAGAGAAATGACGCAGAAAGCTATTCAAAGGTGTTTTGTTTTTGCAGGACAACGCCCTTACACACAAAACTCATGTTGCCATGCAAAAAATTCGTGATTTAGAGTGTGAATTATTAGAATTAGAACACCCGTCTTATACACCAGATTTGGCTTCATCCGAATATCATCTCTTTCCTCAACTGAAAAAAAGTTTAAAAGGTCGTAAATTTTCCTCCAATGAGGAGATAATAAAAGCTGTGGAGGTCTGGTTTGCAGATAAAGAAGAAATATTTTTTTTTGAAAGGTCTAGAGACGTTGCAGGTTCGATGTAATAAATGTATCCAATTAAGAGAAGAATATGTTGAGTAATAAAATATTTTGACATTGAAATTTTGTTTGGTTCTATAGTAGGCTAAGAATTTCTCAATAAATCCTCGCATTTGGCAACTTTGAAATGATCATGTAGCTCGCCTGATCTCTCCATGAAAAGGTACGTTTTTGGCATTTTCCTGTAATAATACATTTCCCGAATTCATTCCAAATATAATCTCGTGTAGGTACATGCACAGACAGACGACATCGCGTGAAAGAAAATCAGATTAGCGAACAGACGAACAAGTCATCCACCGATCACGATATCTGAATGAACTAAAAATATTTTCAGTTGGAAAACCGACGATGCGTGAATCTCTGCTCTCGCATCATTATAAGTTCGATAAAAAGAGTTTTTCCTTTACCAATAATAAAAGTTTATAGCGCATGGAAATATTGGTATTTCGCTTCGTGAATCGTGAGGAAAACTTTTAACTTGCACGCCATACCGACTTCATGTTGTCATGAAAACACCCTCGTCGTAAAGCTGTTAAACGACGTTGAATCGTTTGAGCAAATAATGAGTCACTAGATTATTTGCCTTACTCAATACGATCCACGGCAAAGAGACTGAAGAGACTTCTTTCTACATACTACACCCAAGATCATGCTAATTCATCAGAGTAAACTGTTTCTTTGTGGAGCACATAAAAAATCACTTCGAACATTTACAATGGAGGAGACTTCACAGAAAACGCAGCAACAGATGGATTATTATTCATGGATCGTCATCACTTTTGTTTTAGGATAGGGTTGTAATCCCCTTCAAATCATTGTTAATGATTTGATAAGTAAATACAAGCAATAAGGCGCAGAGATTCACAGTTGATCTTGCATTACAGGTCTGAGCACTCTCTGCCCTCTATCCCAGAAACAGTTGACCGCATGAGGTCAAAAGAAACACTTTTTTCCTATACTATTTTTTCCGATTCGTCCCTGATAATAATAATGAGCTATGACACCCCTAGAGAAACAAAATTCCCTACAGACTAACAAGGTAGATGTGTGATAATACACATCTGTGGATCTTTTGAACAGAGTTTTATTATTCTCCATTTTTGAACATCAAATGACACGAAAACGGAGCCTTATACGAGAAAATATAAGGAATACTTTTATTTTACAAAACGTTCTAATATTCATTAGATAGCGTCCAACTTTCAAGAATTGGGTTCGTTGAATTTTTTGTATTTTCATGATACGTAATGATCATAATGAGAAAGTGGAAGACGATGTTAATGCCTTGTGTTCGAAAAAGATTAATCAAATAAATGAAAAACTATCTACTATATATTCATTTTATTCGATAAAACCTTTGTGAGATTGAACTAAATTTTTTTACGGTTATTCAAGAGCCTGCATTTCTTAAACCGAGTGAATTCGGAAAAAATGGTATGAAAAATAAGTGGTTCTCTTGACCTCAAGAATCTACTATTAAAATATTTTCATGTACGAGTCTAAGATTCAACACTATGTATGGTTGATCTTTCTCTCCCAACATGAACACCAGAAATAATAATAAAAAATTCCATTGTACTGAAACACAAGAATTAATTCACATTACTCATATTCTCGTTTTTTTTTCAGTTTATAAATCTTTTCGATGATTTCATTTGAGCGGAATTCACACAACATTATCTACTTACATATATTTCTTGTCATTAACCCTCTGTTTCTGAGGAGGAGAAATATTTCTCAAAGTGAAACTGATTAAATCATTTTTTAGCATTAGAAAGCTTACCCTATAAAAGTGAGAGGTCAAAAAAGATTTATGATAATCAAGCAACTTGGAAAAGCTACTTAAAAACTCTGAAACGTACTCACACTGCCATTGTAAAAACAAATCGAGATGGCAGTGGTACTCTGGTACTCACCTAACAAAACGGAGGGAACTTTAAGGAAAGTTAAAAAACAAACAATTCGATGTAACGTTTATTCTCATACAAAAATATATTCCATCTAGCGAATCAGTAGATTCATAAGTTTCGGCTGAACCATCACAGTACTAGTTGTTGCAGCCCTGAAAAAAGAATGATGATCAATATGAATTCTCGATGAAGATATACAGGGTGAGTCTTTGACTCGTACAAATATTTTAACAGGAAGTTCTTGAGGTCAAAAGAAACACTTTTTTCCATTGCCATTTTTTTCCGAATCAGCTCGGTTCAAAAGATACAAGCTGTTGAATAACCATGAAAAAATGTTATTTTAAGTCGTAGATAGAGGGAAGAGAAGATACCGCATTGCGCAGCTACGAAGGAGAGCTCTCTGTGTCCAACATCAACTTGTTTTTGTTTACGTTTACCCCAATCCGAATCTATCTTTTTCGGCATATTTTCCACAAATTACACAATTTCTTGGCATTTCAACACCGAAATTCTTGATACTCAAGTCTTAAAACGCACGAAACACTATTACATCGAACACAAATACGATAATAAACATTCAAATATTGGGGTAAACGTAAACAAACCTGGAGTAGATGCACAGTAAATGTCAACAATAACATAGAGATGTTGGACACACTTTTCTTGTTGTTTACGTTATCTTCCCCTTCCTCTATCTACGTTTTTAGTGTTATATCGAATGAAATGGATACCGGAAAACAGAATATCACCCAAGTCTTCCAGTTTTCTCATTGTGACCATAACGTACTACAAAACTTCCAAAAATTCAAAGAGCCCAACTCTTGAAACTAAGTTGAACGCTGTTTACTGAATATTCGAACGTTTTTTAAAATAAAAGTATTCTTCATATTTTCTAGTAAAATGCGCCGTTTTCGAGTAATTTGATGTTCAAAAATAAAAAAGTATCTATGAAATTCGAAAAACTGGGTACTTCGGCTGAATGCAACTCTGTTTTAAAGATCCACAGATGTGTAGTGTCATGGATTTAGCTTGTTCTCTCTTTTTATCAGGGCCCAATCGGCAATAATGGTATAGGAAAAAGTGTTTATTCAGACCTCAAGAATCTACTGTTTAAATATTTGTACAAGTCATAAAAACTGATCCTGTATATTGAATGAATATTTCAACTGATCTTGCTTTCACCCTGAAAGTTTTGAATATTTATGGGGACTTGAACTATTCTTGATAAAACGTTAAAAAAAATGTTTTATTTCATTTGGAGATATTTAAACTTCATCAAATAAGTCTCCCTCTGAAAAAATGTGTGATGATGTTAACTTGTACCTTTGACTCAATACCCAATGCTTGTACACAATGAACAGTATGGACACCTTGTTAAACTCTCATCTGGTCGTGTAAAAAACCCTGTGCACTTGACGGAGACAGTTCATTCAAATCTAAGACTAAAATTGCGAAACTCACCTCAAACCTAGTGTACGTTTGTCAACTTCAAAAGGGTTCGATGCATTGGTTATTGAAAGTCATCACTGTGCCTTCGGGACATCTCAGAGGGGCGTCCCTAACGTTCATCACAACATGATCCTTGTTATCCGACACATTGAATTTTTTTTGGCATTCAACTCCCATCAGAACGAATTGAAGCGATATCGCTAGAACGATAAAAAATAAAATCTTCATCTTGCTGATATGTACGTAAGTGTGAGAATCATGAAACTGCACCAACGAACTTCTGACGAATAGTGATCCTTCCCATCTCGAACGGCCAAACTAATGTTATACTGCCACGGCCCGTCAAGGTCCTCCAAGTTAAACACTTGACTGTTCTGGCCCAAAGTAAATAGTCATTAATCTCCAGACTAGCCGAACTCGATTTATTTCCATTAATTCGCTTTTGTTGGAACGTTTAATTTATCCCAGTCGTATTATGTTTTCAAAGTAGAAAAAGAATTGATGAGAGGAGGTCCGTTCGCAAAAACGTCCGCGAGGAAGGATACAGCCAGTTTGAGGAGATGTTTGACTCCGTTTTTGCATGGCCTGGGGAATTTTTCGCAGACGGGTGCTTAATTTCCTGTATTTTGTATGGACGCTGAGTTCAGTCGAAATTTAATAACAATCAGTCACAAAGATCTCCAGGGGAATTAGGAATGAGGGGATGGAAAGGAGTAGGCGATATTTTTTCGCTGGGATATTGGATGTCGGCTACTTCAGTCGGCTAAGTTTGTATAATTCTAGCGTGATAATTGTACAGCAGTATTAATGGAAATTTTTTCAATATACAATCAGAAAACATTGATAAAGATTCAGATGCTTCGAGTTCCTTGGGTATTGTTAAATTATTCATTGTAATAGACTATACAAATATACTAACGAAAAAAATATCGACTAAAGGAATGGAAAGTAAAAATAACGATTTAAAAAAAAATTCTGCAAATTATAATTCGTCTCAAAATTAAACGATTTAAATATATTTCTGAACATTTTCTCCAGTTTTTCAGAAAACAAAAACATGTTTCATGCACTATATGTGATTTACCTCATTCAACATTTTTCTCATTTCAAACATACATACAGGAAAAGTGTTTGACTCGTACAAATATGTCAACAGTAGATTCTTGAGGTTGAAAGAAACACTTGCATGGTTTAAAAGATACAAGCTGTTGAAAAACCATAAAAAATTGCAAGTCACATACAGTTCTATCGAATTACATGAATTTCCGAATATAGTTTCTCATTTATTGTGTGAATCTTTTTCGAACATAAAATATCCTTTTTCTACAATCGTGCGCGTTCATTCTTTTTCCCGCACGCATTCCAAGTTGCAAAGAGTCACTTTCCCAAAACGTGCGGGAAAAACGCCTGCTATTTCTTTCCCGCACGCAAATGCGTGCGGGAATGGATTAGCAGGGGTTTTTCCTGCACGCAAATCTTATAGAATAAATTGAATTCTATCATGTTTCTATGCATAGAACGTCAACGATGAGAAACCCATAGTAATGACATGCAGAATTACGTCTGTCATTATATATGAATTAATCAAATGAGATATGATCTGTTTCGTGAAATGGATATATTTATATCTTTCAAGCGCTTGTAGAAAAAATATTGTTCCTAACTCTTGCGTAAAGTGTCTTGCCCGCACTCAACTGCTTACCCGAACTCTGCTTCGCATCGTTCGGGCAACGGCAGTTTCGTGCGGGCAAGTATCACTTTCCGCACTTGATAGGAAAATAACTATTACGTCTTCCAATTTTCTCATTATGACCATTACGTACCGTAAAAATACCGAAAATTCAAAAATCCCAACTCAACTTGGAACACTATCTAATGAATATTTGAACGTTTTGTGAAATAAAACTATTCTCCATATTTTCTCGTATATAATGTGCCATTTTCGAGTAACTTTATGTTCAAAAATTAAAAAGGATTTGTGGAATTTGAAAAATTGGGTACTTTGGCTGAATACAACTATGTTTAAACGATACACAGATATATAATATAGTGTCGCAGATTTAGCTAGTTATTCTGAAGGTAATTTTGTTTTTCCTGGGGTGAAAACTTAAAATGGCTATATCTTTTTATCACTGCTGAATCGGATGACATGGTATAAAAAAAAGTGTTTCTTTTGACCTCAAGAATCTACTGTTAAAATATTTGTGACTCACCCAGTATAGTAGTTTTAAATTTATTTCAAGCAGTTTTATTCAATATTGCTTTGAGGAAACAAATGTTTCATTTCCTCGTTGGATGAACGAACATCAAAATTTAATCAAACATAATGATGTCTACTTTTTCATATTGATATACAGGGTCAAAACCAAAAGGATATCGAGAAACAGGTAATACTACACATGAAAATATTTTAGATACCTACCAAATTGTAGACTGTGAAAGTTTAAAAAAATGAAATATTGCTATAATGATTACATTGAAAAAAAAACAAATCTATGCAAAAACTGATGGTTGGTTTATGCGGAGAAAGGAACAATCTTATTGATTCATTTCTAGGTATCAGTTTTAAGGCATTCTGTGTAAACCCACTTTTAGGGTGGATTCATACATGTATGAACGCTGCTGCAGCGTTACTAAGAGCTTGTCCAGATGCTGCGAGAAACGCGCGATTCACTACGCGCGTTTCGAAACGCGCGTGTCGAGATACTAGAGCACAGTAGGTCCCGTCCACATGCACACGCGCCTGCAATAAAATCGCAAGTTCAACGCAAGCAATCGCAGGGATCTCGACTCGCGCGTTCTACGCGCGTGTCGAGATACTAGGGTCTCAATGGTAGCGTCCAGTACACATGCGTTGGTTGCTGCGTGAGGACGGATTAAGTGAAATTTCGAAATGGAACTCGATAACGATATTGAACTTTTTATCGATGAAGTTGAAAGGGAAATTCTGTTGTGGGATATGGAATCACCCAAATATTTCAATCGTATTCGGAAAAAATGTTGGAAAGAAATTGTTTATAGATTTTCTGAAGAAGGTGATTCAGAAGAGGAAAAAGAGCTTTGGATAAGTAAACCATTTTTAATAGTGCGCAAAGTAGGATTATACGGAATAAAAATGTACTGCGGTACTAGGAACAATACATAAATTATTAAACCATTTGATTTTGTCAGGGCAGTTGACTCATTTACAAAATATTCAGCAAATCGGTCTCTTGTATTACGTTTCAAACGTCAATGAGTTCTAAAAAGTGCCACTTTATATGTCAGAATTGCAAAAAGATAATTCTGTTGTGGGATATGGAATTTCCGGAATATTCCAATCGATGAATACCTACTAAAAATACATGTTGGGAAGAAATTGTTGAAATATTCTGTGAAGGAAGTAATTCAAAAGAGAAAAAACCATCCACACTGAAAACCAAGGATTCAATAATAGGGAATACTGGACTGGAAACTCGCGTTTTGACTCGTAGACAAACGCTACATGTGGACGCAACATGAAATGATACGCGCGTAGTGAATGGCGCGTTTCTCGCCGCATCTGGACAAGCTCTAAGAGTTAAGACCTAAGAAATAGACTAATCTGATCAGCAGATGACAGTCACGTGAACATTAGATTGGTCAATTTCTTAGGTCTTAGATCTTAGGAACTCTTCATGAACCCACTATAAAAGAACAGCCCATCTTTGTTAGGAAATGTACCCTGACTCGATATCATAAGTCTTATCCGTTTTCGAGATAGGTACTTGCTATCAAAGTTTTCTATATTTTTCAGAATTGCTATTTATCCATCTTTAAATACATAGTTCGCCGAGATAACTCTAGGCTTCTGTCGAATTATAGAATTTTCTCGTTTTCAGTTTAGGCAACTATAATAATAATATCTGTCACACTCTGTATCTCGTGAACTGGCAAAATTCGTTTAACGCAAGTTTGGGTAAATTGTCATGTATTTACGTTACATTGTATCACCAATTTTTGTATTTCCCATTCGTTTTGAAATGATATGAATAATACATTAATGGTTATTTATGTATTTTGGCGAAAATAATACATTCACTCGAAATTTACAAATTAATTATTCTTCACTTATGACCTTATTCGCTGGAAGTTCAACTGTATCCCCAGTATTTATAACATCTGGATAATAAGTGGAGTCAGATGACCGATGCACGTGCCATGATAGATAGAAGGTTGTATTATTTATCAGAATATAGAACTTAGGAAATAGAGAGCAATGTATGCAATTGTTGATTTAGAATATGGCATGCATTTAATGATTCAACATTAATTGGGAAGTCCTGGATTTTGTGATTATATCGATTGTAATGAACCATACCGGAGCCTGCTAATTGAGAACATAGATTAGAATTACATAAAATCTAGTCAGTGCAAGGAGAAAATTTTTGCGTGATATCATCGCAAATAGATGGAAGGCAGCGCATTTTAGGAATCACTCATTCAGTCGCAAGCACATCTATGAATTACACTTCTTATTGGTTTATTGGTAATTCTCCAAAGTAGGTACAGAAATAAATTTAACTTGATGGTCGTTAATGTACATAACTTCTGTGTTCTAAATGAATTGTCCTAGTTTTAAGTGAAAAGAATTATTAGTTATTTCGTTTATCGAACAGACCAATTTTATTCGATATTAAATAAAGCAAATTCAAATTTAGATCTAGAAAACGTCCTTTGCCAACCTCCTCTGGGTTGACTGTGGTCGACTGTGAAATAAAACACTCACAAAAGTCAAATATTTATATATGTTCTCCATCACATTGGATCCTCTAACACAAGAAATTGTAAACGTACAATTCAATTCCTCGTCGAGTTAACGAAATATAAATGAGTGCTCCCTCCAACTTTCAAAACTCAACCGTACAACTTTTAATGCACTAAATGGTGAGAACAATTACTCCTGTTGGTCTTTCACCGAAAAATCAAACAAAAGTTGGGCCGCTTCCATTAAAGATTCATCCATTATTCGAAATAATAACCCTCCCTTGAATGTAATGCGATTTTAGCTGTGGGTCCCGAAGACAGTAGACGAAAATGGTTGGTTGTTTCACGCTGTGCTGCATTCTTGTTAAATGCAGCCACGTGCGTCAGAGCCATACAAATAGGCTGGAAGTTCTTGGGTGATAATAATTCTTGCTGTGACTGTGAATAACGTCAGTTAGATCTAAGACCGTGAAGATGGTGTTAATGGAAAATAGAATAACTGAATTTGAAGCTTCGAAAAATTATAAAGTGAACTTAAGCGGAAGCAAAATATTTTGGGATATTATTACTCACTTATGGAATGTCGTCAAATTCTTTCTATTTATGATTTCAGTACTTTGCTTCTAACTTGACTCTTGAATTGAGCCTCTAACTGCAGATTGGTGTCTTCAGTGTTTGGAACAATAAACTAATTCATATCGTATTGTTTTCCTATGAATACAGAGGGTGACAATTTCAAAACTTGCCGGACCAATTACGTCACGACAAGTATGTTTTCAGAGAAAATGCCGGAACAGGTCAATTTTCATCCGGAGGTAGATATATTTTGAGCATATTTTGATCTACTCTTATAATATTTGTTCGATTCAAAGACTCACCCTGTATTGGGGTATGTATTTATTCAACTTATCAACCTATAACTTTTCTCCTCTAGAAACACTTTTAAAATAGAACAAACAGCGTTTATGATGAATAGGGCGATATATTCGAAGTTGACGGAAATCGAAACTATTCGTTAACCGCCGTGTTTATAGATCGTAGCTGCACCGAATATTACCTACCTAGTGCCGTTGCGTTTCCTTCGATTCAGTGTATATTACCCATAAATATTCGATAATCGAATCCTGCTTCCCGAGATTTCGACCATATACAACAATGAGCATATTTTGTCGCTGTGTATGGAGTACGTGTAATGCCTATCTTCAACTCATTTCACTGCGAGGTTAAAATTTATCGGAGTGAAAGAGAGTATAATATTTATGTGATGCATATATGGAGGCACTTAGATGGGTTGTGTATTGTGAGGCAAGCATTTTATTTGTATTTTGGAAGTTTTAGAAACTCTGTTCACGGTTCTAGTAAAATTGAATTTTTCTTACGGCTTCTGTTGATAGCCAACTGCGTCTTTTGAAATGTTATTCCAATAGAGAATCAAAAACTAGGTTGAAACTATCGTTGACATAAAATATAGGAAAACGCCAACAACAACATCAATTCTCATAACGTGGAAAGGCAAGAATTAATTTCGAATCTGTATAAGTGATGGGAAAAAACAAATTTTTAAAGATTTCAAACGCAAGTATACAGAATTCATTATTGATTTTCGGTAGTATAGAGAGTAGGCATAATACCTACAGTTTTTTTAAACGTCAAACAATATGCCAGGTGACAAAAATGGACGAAAATGAATTGATTGTATGAGAAATACATACAGGGTGGCCCAATGATACGTACATGGTCCACTACTTTATTTCTATTCTAGCAATCGACTAGTCTGACAATGATTCTCATATTTAATGATAATATATGAAATTTTGTTTTTGAAATATGTATAAAAATTTATTGTGATTTATTATATTTTTCATTCAATCGAAATATTTTCTTTTCTTCTTCATCTTGGAGTATCTGAAACAAAAAAGAAAAGAAATATGAAAAAAGACGAGAATAATACACCTTATAGTGCGAAAGTTCTAAACATATAAGAGTCAGACCATTTGAACGGGACAAAAAAGGTGATCAATTATTACATCACCTGCTGTAAAAACTCCCATCCTGAAGTTGAGTATCTTGAAGCCTGTACTTCTTTTCATGTGATCTGATCTCCAAGAGTTCGTTGAGAATAGAGAGTGTTTTAAGTAACTTCATTTCCACAAATGGCTTCGAAACACAGATAGAGAATTTCTCACAAAATCGAAATCGTGCACTTGACATGCTGAACTTTCCATATAGAATATCAACCTTTCCCATCCCCATCCTACTTGCAGTGCTTTGTTTTTCGTTGCTCGTCATAGCAAAGTTTATTTTGATCAGTCCTCCGTTTCGTATATTGCTCCCTATAGCACCTGTTGTCTGTCGCATGAGAGATGAATGAGGACCCTAGACTCCAGATTAAGCTATATGAGGATAATCCTCCTGCAGATGTTACCAGATTCAATTTCCTCAGATATGTCACTGAGTTTCGATTAGGGGTTGCAACGATTTCGAAAGACATATTGACTGCTTCCCCTCTTTCCTGTGTATCGATGAAACATTCGTCTTATGATGTTGTATGATGACATTTATTGGAAAAGCGCAACATATTGAACTGCCTTTCGGTACATCATTTCCAATAATGAACCTCTGGAGTCGAGCACGAAAATAAACTGAAACATCCTCTACAATCGTAGCTTGTAGATTTCGACAAACCGAGGAGCATATAATGTAGCCTACTTGCGACAAAAAATAAGATATATGATAAATGATAAGTCACCTGGTCTAGACGGCATTTCAGCGGAGATATTCAAAGCCCTGGACGAAGACATTGTCAATAGTCTCCTAACACTATTCCTCAAGATCTGGGAACAAGGAGATGTGCCACAAGACGCTTAAGTTATCAACCTCTATAAGAACAAAGGCGATACGTCAAATTGGAACAATTGCAGGGGCATATCGTTACTTAGTGGGGCCGGTAAAATTCTATGATGGCTAATCATCTGATTCCACTCTTAGAAAAGCTATTACCTGAATCCCAGTGCGGCTTTCGACCAAATCGAGGTACGGTGGACCTAATTTTTACACTGCGACAGCTGCAAGGGAAGGTCCGTGAACAACAATCAAGGATCTATACAGCCTACATCGATTTAAGTAAGGCCTTCGACTCGGTGAATCGGAGAGCGCTATGGAAAGTCATGGGACGCCTTGGAGTACCAGAAAAATTCTTAACAGTGTGCAAAAGCCTCCACACCAACAACACCGCTAGAATACAGCAGAAAGGCTCTACAACCGACCATTGCTTCCAACACTGGAATAAAACAAGGATGCGAGTTCGCGTCATTACTGTTCAATATTTTCTCCATAGGTGTCTGGATAATTGCTGACATGAGTATGCCTGTAAGAGGTATTGGATTCAGATTTGATGGAGGCCTACTAAACCTGAAGCGCCACAGAGCAAAAACCCATACACAGTTTATCGCTGAACTTCAATATGCAGACGACTGCGCACTTATCGCTAGCATCTCAGAGGATCTACAGATAATGTTGGACACTTATAAACATATATACGAAGCTTTAGGCCTTAGACTCAATATCGACAAAACCAAAATCCTGGTAAGTCTGTCAGAAAGCCTTCAAACAGATATCAGCCTGGAGAATGTAACTCTAGAACAGGTCGAGCAGTTTAAATACTTGGGAAGCTTCATGAATACTAGGGCTAACCTGGACACGGAAATACACAACCGTATCAATTCGGCATCACGGGCATTCTGGAAGCTGAAGGACAGAGTGTTTCAAAATCACGACCTCAATTTGAAGACTAAGACAGCTGTTTACAAAGCAGTGGTACGGAAGCGAATGCTGGACGCCCTACAGGCGACATATTAAACAGCTTGAACAAATGCAACTACGTCATCTCAGACAAATAATGCACATCAGATGGTTCCACAAAGTTTCGAATGCAGAAGTCTTGCAACGCGCGAGTTGTACAACAATTGAGACTCAAGTAACGAGGGCCTGACTTAGATGGAGCTGAGGATGCAAGACACAAGACTCTCCAAAATAGCTTTGTATGGCGAATTCACAGAGGGAGCCCGGAAACCAGGAGGCCAGTATGAACGGTAGGGATATACTGCATCAATCCCCAAAATCATTTAATGCCAATCATAACTGGGAACAACTAGCGTTAGACAGATCACAGTGGAGGTCTTTGGTCCACAGTTATAGTGGAGATTCGAGAAGAATACAGCGGTGGCCAGATCTGGTTGGTGACTATCCATGCCCGGAGTGTGGAAGGGTCTGTAGGTCACGGTTGGGTCTCTTCAGTCACAGGAAGGCACACAGTCGCAATTAGCCTTAAAAAAGTATAACCTCGGGTTTCATAAAGCTTGATCAGGGAATCAACGCTTGATTGACCAACAGTAGACGACAATTTGTTTTGTTTTCAATCGATAATTAAGTCATGATCATTCAGAATATCATTCTCGCATCAAATTATGATGTTTATACGTCCATTAAATATACTTGTTCAATATATACAGCAATGAAAAGGTTTCAGTGATTTCGTTTTAGAAATCAAGTGACTGTCAAATCGTTGATCGCACAATCAAAGTTTTATGAAACCCGCTGTAAGTCTTTTTGTAGATTTATTTCCGGTAACGGGATGCAACAATGCATGAATGCCTACTTGACGACGAATTTTTTCGAACGACGTTTTAATTTTTAAATTTGTTCGTCATTAAATAAATCTCTGTTGATTTAGAGCTACAATTTTCCTCAGTGCTCAGAAACTGAAACGGTTGTACCTACTCACCCCTACGTCTCGCGCATTCAAAACAATTTGAAACACACCTGTTGTCAGCGGCAGATCTAACGAATGGCGGGATTAAATGAAGCTATAGAGATAATCCGCTTAGAGATGTCACCGGTCTCGATTCCCCTAATAACCCGAAACCCCGTTGTGTAATGTGTGGCCTGCGAAACAGGCGGCAACGTTTCATGAGCTCAGACCCACAGAAATCTTAATTAGTTGTCTTTTGCAGAGCCTGCCACGAACAATTCCACGGAACAACCTGAGAACGGCGCGAATCAAACCTCGCTCCACAATTCAAAGGAATATCCGCCGCAAAGGGACGAGGGCAAGAGGCTGCACACGAGGTACCATAGCAACAACACGACGACGTTTAGCGAGCCAAAGTTCAACGAGGGGACGGGGTTCCAGTATATCGCTTTCGTTATCGGTACCGTGATTGTCGCCATGATGATACTGCTGGCGGCGATCGGGTTTATCATTTTCCGGAATTATAGGCTCAAGGAGACCTCGAGTGTTTCCAGACCTCCGGTGGTGGAGGATAAGCCGATAGGAAACGAGAAGGTAGGTTGCTGGAATGGACACGTATTTCGCGCTTTCGCTTTTTCATAAACTGCTCGTCAGTAGTTGAGAATATTGGATATAGGTAGGTGTTTCACGGAAATAAGTGCCCTAGGCCCTTCGCCATGTACATATTCTGAAAGAGCATTTTTTCTCGTAATGAATCTCGAATTTTCATCCACTTCAATGCAACCCTTCGGTCTTGACGAAGTCTGACTTCATGTTTTTGGGAATTTTTCCAAGATCGGATTTTGGCACGCGTATCTCCTAGAAAAATTTTCGTAGGTCTCAACATTGTCTATGGTCTCAACGCTATACATATTCTGAAAGAGCAACTCTTCTCATAATAAACTTCAAAATTTCATCCCCCTCGGTGCAACCATTCGGTCTTGAAGAAGTTTTAACTGGCACCATCTTTTTGGGAATTTTTCGAGGGTAGGTAGTTGAAATTTGCCATTTTTGTAAAAATGCCATTTCAACGATGAAAATCTAAACGAAGGGTGATAGGTTCACAAATTTGTTCGGAATAGATTCAACTGGTATTGAAAAACCTATACTTGCATACCAAACTTTCGGATATCTATCGCTGTCTGAGAGGAAATCGAATTTTTCGTTTTTCCACTTTTCATTTTCGAGTTCACTTTGAACGGCTTTCTGGAGTGCAATTCTCTATTGAATCATGAACTGTTTGGTTTTCTGAAATCCACAGAACAACTTCTATGTACATCATATCCTTGAACATTAGTAGGACAATCTGGTTTTTAGAAGAAGTGCAAGTATATAGGTCATTTTAGGGGGCCCTAAACCCCTACTCAGTTTTCACCCAAAAAATTGAAATTTTCGAAATCGAGATTTTGTGCTACGGTGGAAGCCTTGGCAACGCTGATTATGATGATATAAATCGATAAAATATTACAATTTTTTCATATCTTGAAGATATCGTGAAGCGGTTTCCACTTATGTACTGCAGAAGTATCAGAAACAGCCAAAATCAAGCAATGTAGGATACAGCGTGATGAATGGTGATACGTATACTCCATGGACTCTTATTTTCGCACTCGGTTGGCCATAGAAATTTGACACATTTCACTGTGTATAGTACGAAAATGTGGGGTTATGACGCTTGTCAAAACATTTTTGGGTTTTAAATCAACACTATGTTGCGCGTTCTACGTAAAAGATTCTGTTATTACGTATTTCATCACAATGTCGAATCTCTTCGGAAAATATGTGGCGAACATAATTGAAGTTTATACAAACTGATTGAAGGCATACCAAATCCAGTTATTTGCATGGAAATACAAGATAATATCATAATATGCACTAGCTTGAGAAGAGTTAATGTTCGTTATCTTCTCTGGCTAATGTTTGAATACGTTACATCAGTTCTAGATTTCAAAAATATTAACCCGAAGATGAAATGCATATGATGCAGTGGTTGGAAATGGGTATCTCCCGAAGGAATTAACAGATAATTAAAAGAATGTTAAATTCTTCAACAAAAATCATCTTGTATCAATGGAAGTAAAAGGAATCAAAAGAAGTTTCAAGTCAAGATGAACAAAAATTTCACATGAATAAACAATTAACAGGAAAACTGACTCGTATTTATGGCTGTTTATTTTGAATACTTGGGTGTAAAAATAATGATTAGGTATTTATTGGTACCTCAAGACATTAACAATGTATAGGACAAGTCAAATGAGAAATAGAAAAATCAATTTTCGGGAACTTATTCTACGATGACATTCATCGAAAATCCTGTAGTAAACTTTACGCATTAATTCACTCAACATAAAATAAAATTCTCGAATGCCACCACTTTTTTGGGTCTCCCAATAGAAGGAAATTCTTTGTCATCCTCTTCATTCACAATCTTTCTTATTGTGGAAATATTCAGCTGAAATATAAGTCGTTTAGATTCAGATGAAACATTATATAAATTCTCTTACATTGAATATGTTCGCTACCGTCTGACGTATTGTGGATTTTAGAATATCAGGGTATAACTATTTTAATGAGCAGACCTGAATTCTAAATAGCACTTCCTGAAACCCTGTCTCTTTTTCTAATCACTTTCGGCATTTTCGTAATAAAAATTGATATTAGTTATGGCAACGGCGTTATGACATTAACGACATTTCATGAGTGCCAACTTTACTCCTTTCTAGTTTCAAAAACTTGAGAAAATTATTTTATGGCCAACCGACTGCTAAAATAAATGTGAATGGAGTATACTCTCCACTGACGAGTACAGATAGGACCGTTTTTCTGATAGTCGAGTACCACAAAAGAGTACATTTTCTTCCTCTGTGAAGAGGAACATATGACAATCACTATTATCATCTACAGATCTGATTTTTTTTTTGTAGATGCGGTTGGAAACCAACGATAAAACTTCGCTTTTTCCCACAACTTTCAGGCCCAGCTTCTATTCGAAGAAACATAATTCAGGAGATTTCACTGGTGAGTAGTGTAGTCACAAACAGCACCTTAATAGTGTCGCATGTTTATGTGTGTATGTGTGAGGATATCCGATGTTATCCTCCAAGAATATCATAAGTATATTTATCCTGTCGATAGTCCTCAACGTAATATATGAACAAATTGCTATAGATACCTAAACAGTTCAATTCTTAGTTGTCCATTTATTAAATCATCCTTCGAAAACATACAGCGGGTTTCATAAAACTTTGATTGCCCGATCAACGATTTGACAGTCACTCGATTTCTGAAATGAAATCCCTGAAACCTTTTCATTTCTGAATATATTGAAGAAGTAGCAATTGAGAATTATTGAATGGACGTATAAAGGTCATAATTTAATGCTAGAATGATATTCTGAATGATCATGACTTAATTATCCATTGAAAACAAATTGACATCCATTCGTCAATCAAGCGCTGATTTCCCGATCAAGCTTTATGAAACCCGGGGTTAATCTCATTTCATTTTTGTCCAAATGCATCAACTCCCAGTCGAATTCAATAGTGTGCATTTAATGTTCCTTAGAACTCAGGAGGAAATTTCCTGATTCATGAAGCAGATCTTCTAGACATTTTATGCAGTTTTTATTAATTTTGAGTTAACTGACTTAATTATGTCAGAGATCTCAAAGAATAGATTATTTCAGTCTGTGCGATGTCTCATTTGCCACCTATGATACCAAACAATGAGAGTTCGATTTTTGGGGAAAACATAAGGTTATCAGATGACTTCTCTGTAATGAAATTCTGTTGAAATAATAGCATGGCGATATTGCATTTTTGTGTTAGCTAACGGAGTTTCAGTTCGAGTCATCAACCTCACATTCATTAAAATTTACGATTTCCCCAAAATTCGGGGAGCAGTGTAACAGATGGTAATGGCCGCGATACGAACTGCTGATTCATCATGCTTCATTGAAAAGATAAACGATGATGAATAAGCTAGGGAGTATATCTTGGAACGGCAGTTTGTGTGCACAACGAGGTATTTTATTTGTCCACCACCTACCCTACTGAATAATCGCCTCATTTGTTGACACGAACATGGAGGACAATGGAATGTTCCCCCAGAACGATTTCCAAATTATGATGAATTATCCTGTTCCAAAAATGAAACATGTTCGACTGCATCCGTGCGCCCTGTTTGAACAAATCTCGCTCGGAAGCATCAAGTCTTTGGTTAAAATCTATTGATTTCTCAACTCTCCAATGAAATTGGCGACTGGGGACGGTGTATAGTTTTGGAAAATTTGAATTTGTAATTATATGGTTGAAATTCGTTAAGGAAATTAAATGATAAACCCCTATTACAAGTAAATATATATAGTGCAACTCAAATGTAAAAAAACTGAACAAAACAAAGGAGCTTTGGTTTCTTTCATTCATTGGTGATTTTATTGTGGAAATAACGTAAATAATAATATTCTGCGAAGAATCGGCATATTTCTTACTGCCAATGCGCCGCTTGTATCTATTCGGCATTGTCCCAAGTCAACCTATGAAACAACAAAATGAATGAATGAGATCCGTGTTGCCGTTTGATTTGTAAACAACCTTGTTTCATGACATATCTAATATCCCACGTATCTAGAAGAAAAATTACACATGCACAAAGTGAAACACATGTACA
The DNA here is from genome assembly GCF_907165205.1 of Coccinella septempunctata. Taxonomy (NCBI): domain Eukaryota; kingdom Metazoa; phylum Arthropoda; class Insecta; order Coleoptera; family Coccinellidae; genus Coccinella; species Coccinella septempunctata. The sequence continues at coordinate 685,627 of NC_058189.1, forward strand.
GGACACTAGAAAGTATGAGGGACATAAAAAAACGCGCTTTTACTCTCCTGAATTCGTTAATTTTTCCTGTCAATTCAAACGCTCTGGTCACGGCAAACTCAACAGGAATTGATTGTTAAACTAACCGAAAAGACGCCACACAATCTTATAAGTTTGTCCCTTCACTCATAAATGGTAAGAAACAAAGAAATCTTCCAAGTAACAGGACTGTCCCAAGTCACCCGAATCTACCGGTAGTAACTTTTCGCATTCGTTCACCCTAAAATAAAATTCTCAAATGCCGCCACTTTTTTGGGTCTCCCAATGGAAGGACATTCTTTGTCATCCTCTTCATTCACAATCTTTCTGATTGTGGAAATATTCAGCTTAAATATAAGTCGTTTAGATTCAAATGAAACTTTATATAAATTCGCTTACATTGAATATATGTTCGCTACCGTATGATATATTGTAGATATTATAATATCAGGGTTATCTTCTGTTTAAATGAGCGGACCTGAATTCTAAATAGGACTTCCTGAAACTCTGTCTTCTCTCTTTTTCAATCACTTTCGGCATGGTTGTTGTATTTAGACACATTTGCACCAAACGCACTTAGTGTTAAGTGTCCCATAAAATGAACCCTTAACTTAAATTACGTTGCACCAACTGTTAAGTGACATTTAAATGGCTAAAGCTAGCCTTAAATTTAAGCGCTCCTGTAATGACCACTTAGGTATTTAACGGCGGGATTCTAACCTAAAATAATTCGTTGAACTCATAAACTGGCTACAGAATTGCGGTGGTTATTCTAATGACGTCAAGTACCTTTTCTTTGACAATCCATTTCATTATCGATAATAATGCTAATTTGGTAACAAAAAGTTGTCACTCGTTGATAATAATATAATAGTTCACTTGACACTGACTGACAAGACAATAAAGTTAGGTGGATGAAATGACAACGATCATCGGCAACCGGCCAACCAATGAAAAGGCTTTATTGGACTAGGATGAAGTTGCACCAGAATAAAAAACTGAAATATCACTAGATATGAAAACTTAAGGGCCCCTTACTTAAGATTCTGTTAAGCTACAGTCGTGCAACTGGTAATAAACTTAAGAGTCCATTAACTTTAAACTACGCTTAGTTAAGTACTCCTTTTAAGGGGGATTGGTGCAAACGGGCCTTATTGATATTAGTTGTGGCAACGTCTTTATGACATTAACGACATTTCATGAGTGCCAACCTTACTCCGTTCTAGTTACAAAAACCTTGAGGCCCATTTGCACCAATCCCCCTTAAAATGAGTACTTAACTAAGCGTAGCTTAAAGTTAATGAACGCTTAATTTTATTTCCAGTTGCACGACTGCGTCTTAACAGAATCTTTAGTAAGGGGCCCTTAAGTTTTGATATCTAGTGATATTTCAGTTTTTTATTTTGGTGCAACTTCATTCTAGTCCAATAAAGCCATTTCATTGGTTGGCCGGTTGAAGATGATCGTTGTCATTTCATTAACCTAACATTATTGTCAGTCAGTGTCAAGTAAACTATTATATTATTATCAAAGAGTGACAACTTTTTGTTGCTGAATTAGCATTATTATTGATAATGAAATGGATCTTCAAATAAAAGGTACTTGACGTTATCAGAAAAACCACAGCAGTTCTGCAGCCAGTTTATGAGTTCAACAAATTATTTTAGGTTAGAATCTCGCCCTTAAATACCTAAGTGGTCAATGAAGGGAGTTTAAATTTAAGGCTAGCTTTAGTCATTTGAATGTCACTTAACAGTTGGTGCAACGTAATTTAAGTTAAGGGTTCATTTTAAGGGACACTTAACACTAAGTGCGTTTGGTGCAAACGGGTCTGAGAAAATTATTTCATGGCCAACCGAGTGCTAAAACAAAAGTGAATGGAGTATAGTAGCCGAACGTCCGTGAATGTACCCGATGAACTAAGTACGATTTATCGCTCAATTCCAGATGTTCCAGATCTGGTTTGCAGAGAATTCCCGCCGCAGGCGTCGCCGCAAAGACACACCACCCCGTCAAAGAAAAAACGCTCTTCACGACCCTCTCTGAATTTTCTTGCAGACCAACTGGACGACGCCCTGCCCGAATACGAGACCGTGGGAAGCATCGCGTCCAGCCCGCTGAACACCCTGTCCCGCCACCAGCAGCCCGGCGGCTACGAGGTGTTGAAGCAGAAGCAGCTGGTCAAACTGCCCCCGACGCCGAAGGACCTCTGGGACACGAACCTGTCGGAGATCGAGAGCTTCCCCCGCGATCAGTTACGCATAGTGGAGAAGTTCGGCGTGAGCCAGTTCTGCGACATCCACCTGTGCGAGATAGTGGGTAGCTATAGGGACGTCGGGTGGCATCGCGGCGACACCAAGTTCGTGGTGGTGCACACCCTCCGCGCCGAATGCTACAGAACAGATTTCAACGCGGAAGTAAACGTACTGTCGAGATTGAGACACGCAAATATAGCGAGGCTGCTGGGGGCATGTCTGGACTCCGAGCCCATTTGCGCCATTCGCGAGTACACGCCGCACGGTGATTTGTGTCAGTTTTTACAAGATCACGTGGCGGAAACTGCGAAATCTCCGACATCGACTGCGAGGACGTTAAGGTTGGTAAGGCTAAGAGTCCGAATCCCGAGATTTATTGCGTCAGACGCAGCTCTCACACGTTATGGCCCGGCGGGGTATTTGTTACGCTAAAAGTGTGCCTTAAATAGGTTGAGTAATTCCGAACGTGGAGTGGCGGATAATTCATTTTTCTTTGATTGATGATCGCGAAATTGTTGGCAAGTCGAGCAGTAAGGGGAACAAGAGATATTTTGCCAAAAGTTGAAGGACAATGACTAGGAGTTGGGCAGTATAGTCTACGTATTTCAGCAAGGCAATGACATCTTCACCAAAATGTCTGCTCGATTTTATTTCTACCAGTTTTCTGGTTTCTAAGGAATAAATTAAAAAGTGCCTTTCAGGTGCTGTAGGAAGGGATTGCCCAAAAAAAATTTATACAGGGTGTTCCTAAATTGAACGTACAAACGAAAAGGGGAGATTCCTTGAGTGAGTTTAAGTAAAAAAAGTCCCATAAACATAGGGTCGCAAACGTTTAGTTTTCGAGATACAGAGTGTTGAAGTTTGAATTTTTTTCAAGTTTTTTTCTCATAGTATCTACACTTCACAAGATATTCAACTGAAATTTGGCATAGATATTACATTTTAGAGTTCTCACCACGTGACATGGCAATTTCGATAGAAGATCTACAGGGTGATATTTTTTCTGGAACACTGCCACCTGTTCTTCTGCAGAACTTTTTTTTGGTGAGCAACTGTTAATTTGAAAAAATGTAAAAAGAAGCTTTGTTCTTATACTAAACTTTTCGGTCTCTTGTAGTTTTGTCATATCTACTAACGATTTCGAGAAAAAAAATTTTGAACGATTCTCTCGAAATCCTCGTGAAAATCCAAATCATGATGGGAAGGCCACTTTGTAAGCTGTGGTGAATGAATTCAGTGTCAGTTTTTATGGAAATTTTCCTGATCTGTAGCGATGATTCATTCACCACAGATTACAAACTGGCCTTTCTATCATAGTTACGAGAATTTCGAGAGAATCGTTCAACATTTTTTTTCTCGAAATCGTTGGTAGATACGACAAAACTATAAGAAACCGAAAAGTTTAGTATAAGAACAAAGCTTCTTTTTACATTTTTTCAAATTAACAGTTGCTCACCAAAAAAAAGTTCTGCAGAAGAACAGGTGGCAGTGTTCCAGAAAAAATTTCACCCTGTAGATCTTCTATCTAAATTGCCATGTCACGTGGTGAGAACTCTAAAATGTAATATCTATGCCAAATTTCAGTTTAATATCTTGTGAAGTGTAGAATCTATGAGAAAAAAACTTGAAAAAAATTCAAATTTCAACACTCTGTATCTCGAAAACGAAACGTTTGCGACCCCATGTTTATGGGACTTTTTTTTCTTAAACTCACTTGAGGAATCTCCCCTTTTCGTTTGTACGTTCAATTTAGGAACACCCTGTATAGAAGACCTTAACCTTTTTTTCACAAGGAATCATCCCTCGAATTTCTCAGTAACTATTCATTTTCACCCTGTATATTTATTTCCTTAATATGGGTCTTCAAAAAGTTTATCAGCATTTTCCTTGACGTTTGAAATATTTAACCATAATTCTGTAATATTTTCCACGAAAATCTTTTTGAAAACCATTCAAAATTTCATTCTCCACAAGTCTCCCCAAGTATGTACTAACTGACAAAAAAACTGCAACACCCAGAAGGAGCTGTTTAAGTTTTAAATCTTTTTGGTGAAACATAGATAGTATAGCAATCAGTAAATGATAAAAATTTGAAAAAAAAAACGAAGGGTGTACAAATTTTTTTATTAAATTTGTAAATAATGTGTTTGTCCACCGCTGTTATCTATTTACTCCCCAACTCGTCTTGGCATTGATGCAAGAAGATGGTCTATTTCTTGTTGAGGGTTACTATCCCAATCTACCTGTACTTCATGTCTACTATTTATGTTTTAACAAAAAAATTTTCAATTTAAACAGCCTCTTCTGGGTGTTGCAGTTTCTTTGTCAGTTAGTACATATTCCTTTGAAATAGATAATGGCGAATTGGTTAAAGGAAACCCATTGAAAAAGCTTAAAAGGTATGAATGTAGGTTTTTTCAGAATTTCATAGAACAATTTCTTTTGAGGTATCAATATCAACAACTAAATTATCAAAAATAACCAAATAACCTACAACAATTCTCATATCGAATGTGAGATGTCTAAAAACATGGTGTACGCACTAGTCAATTTCTGAATCCAATGACATTTGACAAAACCAAGAATAAGAGATTTGTTTCGTGGCGGTGCCACTATGTTATTCGATTCGTTGTTCTATCAAAGAAAGACACTATTACACAACTCCAAGAATCCACCGATTTGCAGAGATATGAAATAAATCACAGTGCGATAAAAGATGATTTCACGGAATGAGCTGACCGGAAAAAAACGGGGATCCGATCTCAAACGCGCCACGGGCGTTACGGATTTGTTCTCCAGCCAGAACCAACACTCAACAGGCAATGAACTTGGAACTCAACACCGATAGGGTTCGAGAAAGTCGGCACAGAAACACGACGGTGCACCTCTGAGTGCTTTCTGCTCCCCCCGGGTTTTCACACCATCAGAGAATCGTACTAATAGTAGAGATTACACTGGCAAGTTAGGAAAAAGGAACGGCAGTTCATCCCTAAGTGCTTTCTGTTCCCTTCGAGTTTTCACAGCGGGTAGAACACCAATTGTGTCAATTGATAAACAGCGCTACCTACAGTGGGAAAAACGAAACTTATTCCATATTATTCTCAGAAACAAAATCTAATCAGTACATAAACCATGTTTTCAGACATCTTAATCGAATGAAAAACATATGCTTACATACTATTAAATCGAGCAGATCGACAACCTGGCAAAACATCAAGAAGACAACACAAGCTTCAGAAATGCCCTAGTTTTGTGAACGTTTCCAAGAGCTTTCTGTGCTCCCTAAGCTGATGTGCCCGCTCTGTGACGTCATTGTCTTGCTAAGAGGAACAGGCTTCAACTCTGTTGAATATTGAATTATTTGCAAATCATTTCGGAAGTGAAAACATCCTCAGCTCGGACCCACGTTTCGTGGCAATGTATCGACTCCTTCATAATATTTATAAAATGCATATTCTAAAATGAACGGTGTTTGTGGACAAAATTATACGTCGCCACCGTTTGAAAATTTTAGATAGGTGGATAGAAGTTAGAGTAATATAATTCAACCAGCCATGAGCGAAGCTTTTTGCGTTGCTCATGTAACCCTTTAGAATGGAGTTTCGCAAAACATACAAATGTGGCTCGAGGCGAAAAATGTTGAGGACCGCTGGTCTAGGATCTCTTTGATGTAGAAAGTGGAATCGCAAATAACTTGTCATCACAGGATTTCCCACTAATTAGCGGCTAAGTGTGGTAAACAACGAACTCAATTCACTTTGTAATCATGACACAATAATTATGTTTGCGTTCCTAGTCTCTTCATAAATGTTTTAAAATCTGCTGTACCTATATTTTCAAAACGTAATCAATGACTCAATATCTCACAGATAATACAGGAGGTATTTAATAATAAAATTCTGCCAAGAAAATTAAACATCATCAATTTACTACGAAACAACATATCAGATCATAATACAAAATTTGATTATTAATTGACTTGTTATAACTGCCCACATTCATCGAATTGGACTGAGAACATTTTTTATGAAAAGGAAAAAAACATGAATTAATTTGATTTCAATCATTCAAAATGAATTTATGAAATTTGAAAAAATTTGATAAATTTATAGAATATTATAAAAGTAGAGAGTAAAGTATTCCTGAATCTCATCTTCCCTTCCTATAGTTCCACATCAGTATATTCCCAATACTGAATTGATTTTTTTTTCACAGTTTATCATGCCTGATCTACATGGCAACACAGATTGCCGCTGGAATGAAGTACTTAGAATCACAGCGTTTTGTGCATAAAGACTTAGCTGCTAGGTAAGTCCAACTCTTAAAAAAATTGTATGAGTGAAACTTGCAACTATATTTATATGAACATAATATCACTAAAAAATGTGGAATATGGACAGCATTGATGATATCCGTTTTTTCAGATGTCGTAAATAAAATTTCAAATATCTGTTCACGATGACACTATTTGCTTAATAAAACCAACACAAACAAATATAGCCAGCCATATTCGTCAAGCAGTACTACTCAGTATTCTGAGAGAAGTCATATTCACTACATTCATTTCGACCATTTGAGCTTCTCCACATGTAGAATGCAGTGGCGTAGTCAAAGATTTTTTTCAGTCCGCCACTTCAGTGATATGTATAGTGATAACTTTCATTTTTTCAAATATAAACCCTGTGTTACCCTTAAATATTCCAGGCTCATATTTTTTTCTGATTCAGAATATATAACATACGTCGTGTCTCTGATTGTTCTTCCAATAAAAAAATTCAAAAACTAGTTCGATCTAGTTGGCAGGTCCTTTCAATGATAATATGATAATGAACTTTAGGCTCCTAAATTGTGTCAGGTTAGTGAATGATACAGACTTTGCCTTTAGTGGATTTCCTTAGGTTTATTATTCAGATTTCATAGTATATAACATTACTAGCAAGGTAAGAGGGTTTTTACTGGCGAATGGAGGATATAACTGACGAGCCGCAGGCGAGTCAGTTACCTCCTTGAGCCAGTAAAACCCGTTACCTTGGGTGTATTGTTTTATATTTTATTTGTTTCTCATTTGTAAAAAGGTTAGATAAATTCCAAAAAAATCTCAATAATTTGTCGCAAACGTCGTAAGCTATGGAAGCGTTGCCATGAACATGTCTGTTTATTTTTCTTTACATTTGTTTTGGCGAAAGCGAAAATGAATGTACCAAAAGAAATTATTGAGGCAGCCAGCAGTGTAGCTTCAAGTTATTACCTGCAAAATCAGCTTCAAGGTACGAGCGACAATAATACGACTTCAAAAAGTGGCAAAACAAAAATATTGTGATAGGGGTAACTGAAGATGTTTTGTTGGTCTACTTGAATCAACTATCAGCTAGATTCAGCCCTAATACTTTATGGGCAAAATGGTCTATGCTGAAAAGCTGCTTGGAAATGAAAGAAAATTTATTGAAAATTATGTTGTCATTTGCAGATTTCAAAAGGTAATAGCATTTCTGAAACGAAAAAATGAGCGTTATACGCCAAAAAGGCCAAGGTATTAAGTAAAGAAGAGGCTGAACAATTTCTTTTACATGCTCCTGATGAACAGTGGTTGCTGGCGAAAATTGTAACAATATTTGGGATTTTTGGATGTTGCCGATGTGGAAAGTGCATTTCCCTTAATGTTGGCCAGCACACTATTGGTGGTGTCCCAAAGCAAATAGCGAAATATTTAGGTTTAAAAGACCCAGAGTTATACACCGGCCACTCTTTTCGCAGAACTGGAGCCACTATGGTTGCGGATTCGGGTGGAGATATTTTAGCACCAAATCGTGCAGGAGGGTGGAAGAGCACCGAAATTGCGATGAGGTATGTCGATGATTCGGTCAACAAAAAAATCGAAATGTCTAGCAAATTATTTGGTAGTAAGGAGAGTACAAATGTTCTGCAGTCCTCGAGTTCAGCAGTTTCTGAGTCAACAGATGGTTCATCATCATCAGTATCAACTCTTTCATCATCAAAAATCGGTGTTACTGGAAATATCAATTGTGCCATGATTTTCAACATATATGACGATAAAACAAAATTTTCTAATGTAAATAATACTACTAACTTGTAAAAAATTTTGCAAGTTAACTGTCAGTTTTACAAGTTAGTGACTTGATAAAATAAACTTTCTTGATTAATATTGTGTTTTTGGAAACTGACGTTTACAAATGACAATATGACAATATGAGAGATTTTGGAGATCACTCTCATTATGGATATTTGAAAGGATGAAAAATTTCTCAATATGGAATGAATCACTTTCAGGGAATTTCATAAACCTGGATTCAACTGAATATGTTCCAAAACCTTTCCAACGAGTAGATAATCTAAATACTAGTACGACAGCCTTCTCAAACACCTTCACAAATAAGGCTGTGCCACTACTAGTAGAGGTTAATTGGTAAATATGAAGTAGTCCTGGAAATTCTTATAACTTCCTCATTTCTGAATATCTTCTCGAATATCCGGAATGAAATTGATCTCCAAAATGTCTCATAACCTGACACATCATAGGAGCATGAAGTTCATTTTCATATTATCAATGAAAATTACCTGCCAACTTGACCGAACTAGTGTTTGAGTTTTTTTATTGGAAGAACAATTATAGATACGACATATATTATATATTCTGAATCAGAAAAAAATGTGGGATTGGAATTTGTAAAAATGACATAGAGTTTATATTTGAAAAAATAAAAGTTACCACTATATCACTGAAGTGACGCACGGAAAAAAATCTTCGACTACGCCACTGCATTCTACATGAAAAATTGTAGAATGTAACATCTGTATTTCGATATCACTGATATTTTATGAAATAAAGGCACCAATACGAAGAGCCGAAAAATGAGTTTTCACTTATAACTTGAAAAAAAAGAAGGTAAGAAAGTAGGGATGCTGTTTTGGCCATCAATAATCTTTTGAAAATCGATAATCTGATAATGCCTCAAGAGAATCGACAAAATGGTAATTAACATATATTTCCAAATTTCAGTCATATAAATATCTTGATTGAAAATTCTTTAAAAAAAATTCCACATCTTCTTGGTGTTAAGAGTTTCAGACCGCTGAGAGTATATTGATTGACAAAACCGAACGCTGCTAAGCTTCCACACTCCAAACTCCCGAAACATCGATTACGACAAAGACACGTTTATCGACACGGGGAATCTATAACCTCCAACATTATTAAAAATGCATTACCAATAATCCCCCACCGATAGCGTAGAATAAAACCGTAATTTTCCACGCCGTGCCAGCACGAATTTAGGGCCTTTTACGTCAGTCAGAATATTCACGTAGATACATGAACCTTTTAAGGAACGAAATGATAATTTATTTCCCGGTTGAAGTTGAATTTAGGGCTCCCTTGTCGAATATATTTTCCACCACTTACAACGGCGACTTTGGGGGATGAACAAAAACGGCGTACCCGGCCGTCTATATGGACTCAAATTCGCATCAATTTTAAAAATGCGGTTGCCAGACAAAGAGGTAGCTGAGGACTTGATTTCGTGGAATTCCAAGACACGGAGGAATTTTCATCCTATAGAATATTGTATTCTGGAACACGGTTAATGGATTTTTCGCCTGTATAATCCTACTTCGTTGAAAAAGATTCTCAAGTCTTGTCTGCATGTAGTGTCAAAAAACGTTTGAATTTCTTTCTCGTTTTTTTCCTTTTTTCTAATGAATAACCAATGATATATCTATGGGAGATGATTACCCAATATAAGGGTCCTGTAGCGTTCCTCGAACAACTGAAGAGCAGAAGGATTGGACCCTCGGTCAAAAGCAAGATGTGGAATATTATCAATTTTTTCAATACTAAAAAGATTTCTGACTACGAGTGTGACCCTCCACAAAAAGAAACAAAGAATTTTAGACGCAGAGTTTATGTTTGTCACAGTGCAAGTGGAGAACAAGTTATCATCAAGTCTTCGAATCAGTTTTGATGAAGGCTGTATGCACCTATTTGTAACTCTGCCTAAAAAGCAGGTTTTCCTACTACTATCCTAGAATATGGGGTGCATAGAAGTTGTTTTGCAGATTCCGAAAAAATCAAACAGTTTTCTGCTTCAACAGAGAATTATACTTCACAAAGCTCTGCAAGGTAACCTCGAAAATAAAATGAGGAAAAACAAAAAAATCGATTTTCTCGTAAACATTGTTAGATATCCGAAAGTTCGGTTTGTAGATATTGGTTTTCGAATACGTTGAATCAATTCCGAACAATTCCCTGAGCTTATTTCCGTCTACGTTTAGATTATCATCTTCGAGATGGCCTCAATCAAAAATTGCAAACTTAAATCTGGGATATCTTTTGTTATATTCTACCCCATCTTTTTGCAAGTTCTTCGAAAAATGTTCAATGTTCTCAAGTTTCCCTAGACTGACAAAAACTGGACTTTGATGATTCCAGGCCACAGCTGAAACCTTAAACCCCTTGGCTGATTATGGACAAAAAACATGGTTTTGTAACTGGGGAACCTTGTATACCGATATGTAGCAAAACCTTGAATATGCGATGCTTGCGCTAATTTTTTGGGAGCAATTGACATAAAACTATTTCAAATAATTAAAATTGCAGTATAGGTTTTCACATGAGACAGAAAATTTTCCCCGGGAAAAATAAACTCAAATTGTACAAGATTTATCCAAATAAAGAGACAAAAACACAAATATTTTAAGGTCTAATTCTGTCAGATCAGTCCCTATGTTTATCAAAGCAACAAAAACAATGGCTATTTGCTCTACGAGGATGTATTGATATCTAGTTAGCCTAGGCCAGTTCCATGCATAAAAAAGATATTGCGTTACCATAGCAACGAACAATAAGTCATTAGAAGTGTCAGTGTGAAGTTTGAGGTCAAAGTAGCAAACCAGAGTTACTCAGTAAATTAAAAGAAAGAAGATGTCCACCGAAATTGTTAAAATCGAAAAATTGGTGTATCGAGCCATCATCAAGTACCAGTACTTATTTAAAAGGGTTGAGAGGTAAGCAGATTTACCAAAATTTGCTTAATACCCTTGGTGAACAATGTCCTTCGTATGTGACCTTGAAAAATTGGACTGCAAGCTTCAAAAGAGGTAAATTTTCCATTGAAGATGATGACCAATCGGAAAGCCAGTTTCTGTGTCAGTCCCCGAAAATATCGATGCAGTTTAGACATGATTTTATCAGACCGTCGAAATGGGCTAAAACGGATATATGAAGCACTCAATATTTCATACGAACGCGTTCATCATAGTATTATAGTTCACGTCAATTTGGACATGAGAAAAATTACTGCCAAATGCATCCCCAAATGTTTAAATGTTGACCAAAAGCGTGCGAGGGTAGAAGCATCGCGTTCGATCTGTGCTCATTTGAAAACGATGTAGATTCTTAAACCGAATTTTCACTATGGATGAGACTTGGGTATATTTCTACGATCCAGAAACGAAGCAATAATCTATGCAATGGCGACACTCTGGTTCTCCAAGACCAAAGAAGTTTCGTGTCCAAAAATCTGCCGAAAAAGTTCATGCTTCAATTTTTTGGGATTGCCATGAAGTAATCATGATTGATTTTTTGGATAAGGGTAGAACTACTTACTATTCGACATTACTGATCACTCTACGAGAAAAAAATAAAGAGAAAAGACGCGGAAAGCTATCCAAAAGTGTTGTGTTTTTGCAGGACAACGCCCCTGCACACAAATCTCATGTTTCTTCATAAACTTTTTAGGGTTTTCACTCCCAATATCTGAAACAAAATCAATTAAAAATGAAATCGACGATTTGCTCCTGCGTAAATTCTTGCACTAATTTGTCAGGAGCAAATTAACTAGAAAAAATTGTTGCCTGACAATGAACTCAAAATAAATAACGTTGAAATTATAATTCTGTAACGTTTCGGAGTCTATATCAGACTCCTTCATCAGACGAAAAATCTATTTTTCAAAAAATCTTCTGAGTTGTGGCTTTTGTTTGACATTAATTGTCAACACACAGAAACAGAGACTGCAAAGAAACGTTGATTCATTTAATTTTGAAATTACCTGATTTAGGGTTTGAATTACTAGAACACCCCCCTTGTTTACCAGATTTGGCTCCATCCGACTATCATCTCTTTCCACAACTGAAAAAAAGGTGAAAAGGTCGTAAATTTTCCTCCAACGAGAAGGTAATATAAACTGTGGAGGTCTGGTTTGCAGAGCAAGAAGAAACATATTTTTTGAAAGGTCTAGAGACGTTTCAGGTTGGCTGTAATAAATGTATCCAATTAAGAGGAGAATATGTTGAGTAATAAAATATTTTGACATTGAAATTTTGTTTGGTTCTACAGTAGGCTAAGAATTTCTCAATATATCCTCGTATACCTAATACATATAAACCGTAAATCAAATAGGAAAATATCTAACGTGGGATGCATTAGTCTGCGAATTATATCTCGAATGCATATCGAACAGGATCGAAAGAAATATACTGCTAGAGTTGGACTCCACTTCACAGAGGATATTTCATCTTTTTGACTGTAAGCCGGACAATATCTCCTTCACAAGAACGGCCATAGTCTGGAATATTATGGTCGTATTGCATGTTAATGTGCATTCAGGCAGAACTTCAATGACTTATGAACAGGAATCCGATATTGTGCATTGAAAAGGAATTCCGAAGGGACTGAGCCAATCTGCAACATGGCGGAGTTTGGTCGCTAATAATGTTTATAGCGCACAATACGGCCAGGAAATTAATTTATTGGTGGCCAAATGGCGAAAGGTTAGATGGTGTACGTTTGCTCTTCAACGTTGAATTCCTCTCGGTTGAATGGACGTTCTCAGTCTTGTTTTGTGATGAACAAAAGGAAGAGATGTACATAGTTAGATCAGAGCGCGAGAGAGGTAATCTCTCAGATTTATTGTTCGAAGGATGATTCAGCAATTGATGTTTTGTTTTATGATTCTGCTCGGCAAGTTTCAACCAACATTTCAATACATAGTTTCCGAAGTTCAATAGGGTTCCATCTTTGATTATCGTGCGAATTAGTTAAGGGTAAGTTGTAGGTATCTTGTGAATCACTATTCAAAAACTGTATCTGCATCTTGATTTACTTTTGTAATTTCAGATAAATACGTGCCTGATGTTAGTGTGTCTTGGTTGTTTCGATGCAATTATGTTTGCAATTGAGAAAAATATGTTGAATTTAAGCGTCCATAAAATTCGACCTCAAAATTTTTTCGACGGTTTCATCATATTCCAGTGAAATTCAGTGGAATTTGCTATTAAATTTTCGTTTTTAAGAATGTCCTAAATACATAGATAGATATATGAGGGTATATTGAAAAATTCTTCGCCTACTATAGAACCAAACAAAATTTCCATTTCAAAATATTTTATTACTCAAAATATTCTCCCCTTAATTTTTTAACATTTATTACAGCGAACCTGCAACGTCTCTAGACCTTTCCAAAAAAATGTTTCTTCTTGCTCTTCAAACCAGACCATCACAGCTTTTATTACCTCCTCGTTGGAAGAAACTTTACGATATTTCACACTTTTTTTTCAGTTGAGGAAAGAGATGATAGTCGGATGCAGCCAAACTGGTGAATAAGGGGGGCGTTCTAGTAATTCAAACCCTGAATCCCGAATTTTTTGCATGGCAACATGAGATTTGTTTGCAGGGGCGTTGTGCTGCAAAAACAAAACACCTTTAGATAGCTTTCCGCGTCTTTCCTCTTTAATTTTTTCCGTAGAGTGGTCAGTAATGTAGAATAATGATCTCCGGTTATTGTTCTACCCTTATCCAAAAAATCAATCATGATTACTCCATAGAAAAAAAAACTGAAGCAAGAACTTTTCCAGCTTGGCTGAAAACAACTCTGTTCAAAAGATCCACAGATGTGTAGTGTCACAGATTTAGCTAGTTATATTCTGAAGGTAGTTCTGTTTTTCCAGGATGGCACAGCTCATTGAGAAAATTTAAAATGGCTTTACTTTTTTATCAGGGCCGAATCAGAAAAAATGGTATAGGAAAAAAGTGTTTCTTTTGACCTCAAGAATCTACTGTTGAAATATTTGTACGAGTAAAAAAGTCACCGTGTATATCTCCAAGTTTGGATTATCATCTCATTCAAAAGAATATATCTATATATATCTCATTCTCCACTAAATATTAGACAATCATATATAGGGAAATTTACATGTTATCATACAATATTATTTTGCCGTATATACTCTTTTATCTAATAATTAATCTTCTTATTGCAGGAACTGCCTAGTCGGAAAACGGTACGAAATAAAAATTTCCGATTTCGGATCATGTCGTCAAATCTACAGTTCCGATTACTGTCAGATTGCAGGATCTCTCCTGCCTTTACGTTGGATGGCATGGGAAAGTGTTATTTCGGTAAGTTAGAACTTTTTTATATTTCCATATGTATCTCATACATTAGTAAAATTGGGTGGTTACTATCAATGATATCGTTACCAATTAAGCCAAATAAGAAATCTGTCAAAATAGATATTATAAAATGGTCTTGAGCTCCTACTCCATGTGTTTTTTATTTGACAAATTGTAATCTTCAAATGCCTATTCTTGAACTAAAACTGGACAACTGGACCTTCATATAATTTTTGGGTACAGTTTGATATCAAACGATATATCTCTTCAGAACGTTTTTTTCTTGATAATAAAAAATTATTCAATATCTATTCGATTGCTTGTGATATTGAAAACATCATTGAACGTTTTCAGAGCAGTCCAATAATATGTATATGCCATGCAGGAAGTATAGAAAAAACAGTCAGAATCCGAAAAGTATGGCATTAAAGCTTTTTCAAGATTTTTATCATGATTAATGAGAATATTCAGAAACACTTCCATCATTTATTATTCACAAAATGGTGTATGCACTTCAAATATCACTCTATCAGAGGATCCTCCGCTCAATGATGGCGACTATCCGTCATACTGATGTTTTCATATCCTCTAAACCGGAAAATTTTCTGCACCATTTATCTCGACTTCATTAACTAAAATGTGCGATAATTCTCAGGGTCATTTCTCGAGTAAAAGCGACGTTTGGTCCTTTGGAATAACGTTATGGGAGATCTTGACGTTCGCTCGAGAACAGCCTTTCGAAGAACTGAGCAACGATGAGGTGATGGAGAATGTGACTAGATATTACGAAGACGAAGACAAACCGGTGAGTAGTTTTATCATATTTTTTTAGATTTTTTCTTCGATGTCCACTTTTTTCTTCAACTTTCGAATGGAATTTATTGAAGTAATTTCCCATTATTGTGAGGATCATTGAACTCAAAAACTATCTCTATTTCACAACTTCCACGTAAATTTCTATGCTCTAGATTCTTTTAATCGAATTTACGCCGAATTGAATGAAGTTCAAAAATAATTTAATGGTCCATCAACATTTTAATCCTCCAATAAGAGGGGTATGAACACCTATCAATGGAGGATTAAATTATAATTGACGAAAATTTCTTTTCGTCCTCTGTAGGTAATATTTAAGTGTGAAAATTCAATATCAGGAGGATGTTTTTTAACGATCAATTTAGAAATTGGATTATTCGAAACAATATACAAGAAATAAAGGTGATGATATTCGATTTCAACAGGCTTCAAATCAAAAGGAAATTGTAGAACAGGAAATAAGAAGCTAACTATCTATTTAGATATTACCACTGTTCTGAAGCCGGTAATTTTATGAAAACTCTTGAAAACAATCTGAGTCTTTTATGATTATTTTTTGCAATATCAAAATAATTGAATGCCCTTTAGCCCTTTACTTTGTGATGATATAAAAGGCTGCAGGATGATTTCCACTTTTTGACCCTGATAGTCGATAGCTCTCGAAACAATGGACCTTCAGATAAGATAAGATTCTTGAAGCTGCAAAACAATTACTAGAATTACTAAAAAAACATTGTATTCATCACTTTCTAACTGGAGAATTTCTTAAAACTTTGTTCGATTTTTCACCAACAGTTCAAAAATATACTTAAAAAGCAATCTGTTCTCACCATTTTAATTTTCTTTCATTCTATACTTCTTTATGATTAGTACTAATAACAAGCAATGATCGTTTGATAACTATTCATCATAGAAGACTCTATTTTTATTTTTACAATGACATACAGGGTGTATTTAAAGGTGGGGCTTTTTTAACAGAAGGTAGAACTGGTCAAATTGAAGCGTTTCACCAAAAATCACCTGTAGAAAACTTTCAAAATGACAAAGTTGAAAAAAAACTTGAAAATGATTACTGAAAAAGTTCCTAATACGACACTAGACCGTTTGTTAGCTGAATTATCGCAAATCAATGGGAAAGCTTATCTCATGATGACTGATCAACAATTGGTTTCGTTTAGCTACATAGGATTATCGAATTTTTTTCATTATTTAGTAACTTCAACGATTTTATGAAATGGCTCACTTCGATACCAACTGACAGACAAATACTTAGGAATAAGTGTAAAAAAATAGAATAGGTATTAGTTCAAAATCTCAGTAATAATATTCGTCTAAATTATTCACAAATTTTTTCACAATGGTCATTACAATCTTCTTCTTTTTCGAATCCTCCAACAATCGTCGTTAAAATGGGATGAACTGGGAGACAATACTTTGTCAACCTAAGCAATTTCAATAAACTGTCTCAATTTTCTTCAACCTAAATCGCAAGATACAACTTATTTTTTTCAGTAATTTGATTCCAGTAATTGATTAGACTGAACCATCCATTGTTCAACCATATGTTCATGTTTTGCATAAGCACTTTCAAGAAACTGCCTCAATTTTCTACATTTTTTTCACCCTAAATTGCACGATACAACAATCATGATTCTCTCAAACGTGACCTGATGGATCTAATCCGATGAACTTGATACTGAACCATTCATTGTCCAGCTATATGTTTATGTTTTGTTTCGGTTTCCCGATGCCAGAGTCACCTTACACAGTCCCGTACTTGAAATTCAATGAAATTTTGTCATCTTGGATATTTTATACACACTGTGAGTCTTTGAATGGTACAAATATTTTAACAGTAGATTCTGAGATTAAAAGAAACACTTTAATCCTATACCATTTTTTCCTATTCGGCCCTGATAAAAAGATATAGCCATTTGAAGTTTTCATAATGAGCATAATAAGCCACACCTGGAAAAACAAAATTACCTCCAGAATAACTAGCTAAATCTGTGACACTACACGCCTGTGGATCTTTTAAGCAGTGTTGTATGTAGCCAAAGTACCCAATTTTTAAAATTTCACAGATACTTTTTAATTTTTCAACATCAAATAACTCGAAAACGGCGCATTATACGAGATAATATGAAGATTCCTTGTATCTTAATAAATGTTCGAATAATCATAAGATAGCATTCAACTCAGTTTCATGAGTTGGGTTTTTTGATTTTTTGATATTTTTATGGTACGTAATAGTCACAATGAGAAAACTGGAATACGTGGGTGATATCTTGTATTCGAAAAAGATTCATCAAATAAAAAAAAATATTCCGAAGTTCATTTCTTTCGATAAAACCGTTTGTGAGATCTAACAATAACATTTTTTTATGGATGTTCCACAGCCTGTATCTTTTAAACCTAGCGGATTCGGAAAAAATGGTAGGGGAAAAAAGTGTTTCTTTTGACCTCAAGAATCAATTGTTGAAACATTCGTACTAGCCAAAGACTCACCGCGTATAGAGAATTTTTGGTGAAATGACTCATTTTGATGACCTCGAAAAAATGCCTTAACTTCTAAAACTTCCTGTATAATTAGTGAATTTGTCTTGCTATACTATAGTCACTTTTATTTTAGCAGTCGGTTGGCCATGGAAATTTGACACATTTCACTCTGTATAGTACGAAAATGTAGGGTTATGACGCTTGTCAAAACATTTTTGGGTTTTAAATCAACGCTATGTTGTCCGTTTTACGTAAAAGTTTCTGTTATTACGTATTTTATAACAATGTCGAATCTCTTCGGAAAATATGTGACGAACATTATTGAAGTTTATACAAACTGATTGAAGGCATACCAAATCCAGTTATTTGCATGGAAAATACAAGAGATCAGTATAATACCATGATATGTACTAGCTTGAGGAGAGTTAATGTTCGTTATCTTCTTTGGCTAAAGTTTGAATACGTTACATCAGTTGTAGATTTCAAAAATATTAACCCTAAGATGAAATGCATATGTTGCAGTGGTTGGGAATGGGTATCTCCCGAAAGAATTAACAGATAATTACAAGAATGTTAAATTCTTCAACAATCATCTTGCATCAATATAAGTAAAAGGAATTAAAGGAAGTTTCAATCAAGATGAACTTCACCTTTGAACAATAATTTCACATGAATAAACAATTAGCAGGACAACTGGCGCGTATTTGTGGCTGTTCATCTTAATGCATTGATATAATAATAATAATAATTAGGTATTTATTGGTACCTTAAGACATTTACAATGTATAGGACAAGTCAAATGAAAAATAGAAAAATGAATTTTCGGGAACTTATTCTACGATGACATTCGTCGAAAATCCTGTAGTAAACTTTTCGCATTACTTCACTCAAACATAAAATTCTCAAATGCCACCACTTTTTTGGGTCTCACAATAGAAGGAAATTCTTTGTCATCCTCATCATTCACAATCTTTCTGATTGTGGAAATATTCAGCTGAAATATAAGTCGTTTAGATTCAGATGAAACATTATATAAATTCTCTATTCTCTTACTTGAATATGTTCGCTACCGTCTGACGTATTGTGGATTTTAGAATATCAGGGTATAACTATTTGAATGAGCGGACCTGAATTCTAAATAGCACTTCCTGAAACCCTGTCTCTTTTTTCAATCACTATGGGCTTTTTCGTAATATTAATTGATATAAGTTGTGGCAACGGCGTTATGACATTAACGACATTTCATGAGTGCCAACCTTACTCGGTTCTAGTAACAAAAACTTGAGAAAATTATTTCATGGCCAACCGACTTCTGAAATAAATATGAATCCAGTATAGGTTGTCGATTTCTGTTAAATTCTCACTAAACTGCACAATCTTTTCCCGCTTTTTTCCACAAACGAGTAAGATAAATCTACGTCTGTCTGCACTTTGTTAAATAATGTTTTTTTTTTGTATTCCAGGTCCTGCTCGGTGTCCCGGTGAACTGTCCCAAGGATATATACGAACTCATGTGCGAGTGCTGGCAACGCAACGACGTTGACAGGCCAAAATTCCGGGAAATAAATCTTTTCCTCCAGAAGAAAATACTGGGCTACAATCCCGATTTTCATTGAGTCATCATCGCAACGACAATATGTTTCATCGACAATAAAACGATAATTTTAAGTAATAGCGGCATATCAGTAGGTTATTCGGTTATATGTTGCATCGGTCGACATGAACTCTTGGCGCGAAGCTGTTTTTATTGTATATTTGTTGAAATTGTGATCCGAACAGTTTTTTATAGTATTCGTGGTGTTGCGCCACCGGCAGATGTGAATTTGTGATTGCGAATGACTATTAAGTAAAAAAACGCCGAAATGTAAATAGGGCACCGATGAAGTTGACGTTTATTGAATCCCCGAAAGTGCAATGCAAGAATTGTTATTCTCAATTTTAATAATGGTCCTCATCACTATTATTACATGTATAGCACAACAAATATTCGCTCTGGAGCAGTGGCAACGGGTGTTTTTACAGGTGCTCTTCGGAAAATATCAAATATTTGTTCCGGTGAGCAGAAGAAAGTGTTTCCATCGATATTTGGACTCTGCATGAGAGGCTGGAATTTTTTATTTTTAATATCGAGGAAACAGCAGCTATATCACAATCATTTCGACGATATTATATGTGGATCTGAATAGGCTCATACAGGGTAAGTCGCTGGGTAGCTTGAGTGTTGTGGATACGGATTCTCGAACCTGAAAGAAGCACTCAGATTTTACGGGAGTTCAAATTCGGTGCTGGTAAGATAATTTCACTTTATGAGGATGGAAATGATAATCTCAATTTTGAATTCAAAATGACCGATTAAAACCAAGAATCATTATCGAGACAGATTTGATTTGATAAAAAATGAATACCTTTTCAATGTAAGCAGGTTATAAATTCGATGTAGAAAAATCATTAGAAAATCACTCAAAAAACTGACTGTGTACCAATACTCGTAGATGAATGGATTATGATGATTCTGACCTCCGCGTTCGTTTTCCCCAGTTTTCGTGAAGATGAATGTGTCTTTACCGTGTGACGAGATTCAAAACTGATGTATAGGTATATCATGGTTGATTTGTGGTTAACGCTATTATTGAATATAATAAAGTCAAGTTGTAACAGTTTTGTAAAATATCGAACATAATGTATCCTTTCTCGGAAATAGTGAATATACTATGTAATAGTAGTTAAATAAACTGTAATTGGTCCTCATTTGTAAATAATATCGAGCAGGCAAGGGGACAGCAACTTTCTTCATCTCATGCAACAAGGTTTCGAAGAGCATATCACCAATTGTATGTTGAAGAAGATATCAGAAAAATAACCTCAAAAAAAAATTTTCACGCGTTTTACAGATTGAATTATCCGGGAATCTTGAGATCTACAGGGTGACAATTTGAAAACTTCCCAGGCCAATGATGTCATGACAAGGATATTTTCAGAGAAAATGCCGGAAAAAGTTAATTTTTATTCGTAGGGGGACATATTTTGAGCAGAATTGTAAGCCGAAATCTCCTCAAACCTAGGTGCATCAGCTAACACACCTAAATTCTCTATAGGGAATACGGGGTGAGCTATATCTCAATTGAAAGAAAACTTGTCTCTCGACATGAATACTATGGTTTGTAAATTTTTTTTGAGTCCTTGAAGTAGTTACAGGAGGTGACAATTTATAAAAACTTGCCAGGCCAATTATGTCTCGACAAGGATGTTTTCAAAGAAAATGGCGAAACAGGTCAATTTTTATTCGGAGGGCGGACATGTTTCTAGCAGAGTTGTAAGCCAAAATCTCCTCAATCTTGGGTTATTCTTAATAGGGAATAGAGGGTGAGCTATACTTCAATTGGAAGACAATAGTATTATGAAGAGGGACATATTGTCTTCCAATTGAGGTTTAGCTCACCCTCTATTCTCTATAAAGAATTTAGGGGTGATACCCCCTTCACCTAGGTTTGAGAAGAATTCGGCTTACAATTTTGCTCAAAATATGTCAACCTTCCTTCAAAAATTGACCTATTCCGGCTTTTCTTTGAAAACTTACTTGTCGAGACATAATTGGCCTGGCATGTTTTCAAATTGTCACCTCCTGTAACTACTCTAAGGACTCAATAAAAATTTGCAAACCATAGTATTCATGTAGAGGGCCAAATGATCTTTTAATTGAGGTAAATCTCACCCCCTATTCCCTATTAAGAATTTAGGGGTGATAGCCCCTACACCTAGTGTTGAGGAGATTTCGGCTCACAATTTTGGTCAAAATAGGTCACCCTCCGAATAAAAATTGACCTGTTCCGGCATTTTCTCTGAAACATCTATGTCGCGACATAATTGGCCTGGCAAGTTTTTAAATTGTCACCCTGTAGTCAGCGAAATATGAAGTAAACATACCTTTTCAATATTCTGGTATTATAATGCACTTACATTTAAGTATAGTATCTTCAGTAGGAAGAAGTCTACAAAATCAGAGGGTTACATATCGATTTATAAAAAAATTAACAATATTCACTTAAACGTTAAACTCCTTTCAAGCAAAAGTTAAGAATCTACAAGAGATTCATAATCTCTTGCTTCAAATATAGTTGATAGCCTTGACCCGAAGCTCATCAACGGTCATCTTGGAATAACCACCATCTTGAGTTCATCAATTCGAGGAAAATTCACCTAAACTCACTAGGGGGAGTCCGGAAGGAAGTAGGAGACTTGAACCACCTCAAATATTTCAATTCAAATTTAGCGCTACCTATATCGTAAACAGCTTGTGATATATTCGTAACAAGTCACAACTTGTAGAGGCTCCATTTTGGCCGCCATCAGAACAGTTCGGGAGTGAGAGGGTTGAATGTGATTTTGTTGTTAGGAAGTAGGAAATTGAATAATTTTTGTTTTTTACACTGTCTGAAAAGTTCAATAGGTGCGTGGTGTTATTCAGTTTTATTGATTGATTAATGTTGTTTTACAAACGATGATCCTTTTTAATAAAAGTTGAAAAAGTTTCAAAAAAACATTGACCCAAGCTATGGTCGGGAGACATAATAAATGGTCCAAGTTTCCCGCACTGAACCTAGACAATAGATTGCTTCAAAAAAGAAAACTGAATAATAGAAATAAACATAAAAATATACAAAGGTTCAGAAAAGTAAAAAACATCTCGGAAATAAATGAGAGTGACTCTGAGATAGAAAATATGTATTTCATACGCTGATACATCTGATGATGAAAACCTTGACATAGACAATCGTTCGTCATTGGAAATTGTTTTCTTTCAATGTTTTTCCTGATAAACAAACTTATGGTCAAGTCCTTGTCTCCCTCTGTTCAACTCTCCCATGGGTTATGGAGACATGAACCAATTTTCGGTTCGTAAAAGAAGAATTGCTGTTCTCAAAATGTTCATCCCACCAACACTCTACTATTAGCTATCGTTACCTATTTGGGCATGATATCTTCACGCAAAAAAATTAGTTGCTACCATTTACAGATACAACTTAAGAGGCTTCAGAGTGAAAAGGGGTTCCCATACATATCAAGTTTTAACAACTATATCCAGACATTTCGACCACATGCGGAAATTTCCATTATTCTGTTTTTCCCTAAATTGGGTTTTTGAGAATTTCAACTTGAGTTTAGCAGCATGCTGTGCGTATTCTTACTTTCAATTCCTCTGCATTTTGGGTCTGTGTTTTATAGATAAACAAATTTGAATGTCCCGAGAGGAAAAAATCTGAAGGTGTCATGCCTGGGGAGCGTGGTGGCCTCATTCACTTCCTACAAAAAGGGTTTGATAAAATACTCTGTATTCTGTATGGTTATTCTAACATGTTCATAACCCCGAAGAAATGGTACGACTGCTTTAAATTCGAAAGTTATAGGTTATAATCCCAACTTATATCTCGAGGAACTTCACAGTCGTCCAGGAATGTGGCTTTTCCAACGAGTTAAACATACTATTTTTCCGCAAATCGACAAAATTCGACAGCTATTAATTAATTCCGAAAAAATCTCGGATTATTTCATTCATTGATGAATGGTGCTCTGAAATTCGTAATGAAATTGGTTGCGTTACTATGGAAACGTATTAATGTTGAATTGTCAAACTTGACGCATATAAATTTAATAATTGCTGGTGTTTTCGAAAACAAAACAGTGTAAAATGATAAGTGATGACGAATTATCCATTTCTGGGACTCCTCCAGAGCTGGTAGATACTGCTTCACTGGAATTATTGCCAAAAAAACCAAGAGAAAAGTACGAATATACATAAAACGTTTTATGGACTGTCGCAAGAGTAGAAGCACGAGTTCTTTCTCGGAAAATGTTGTGATGGCATACTTCTTGTCAAATAACTGTAACCGCAGGTTTCACAAAACTTTCATTGCCCGATGAATGATTTGACATTGTCACTCCATTTCCAAAACGAAATCATTGCATTTCTGAATATTCTGAAGAATCAATTGAGAATCATTTAATGGATGTATATAGATCATAATTTGCTGCGAGAATGATATTCTGAATGCTCGTGACTGAATTATAGATTGAAAACAAATTGACGTTTATTCGTCAATCAAGCGTTGATTCCCCAATCAAGCTTTGTGAAACCGGGGGTTCATATAACAAACTGACTTCAAAATTCATTCTGCAATGCATCGAGATTTACAAAGTATCAAATATTTAGTTATAGATAACGTGTCTTCAATCATTTATGTAGAACACTAACAACTGTAAAGAAACATCATTTCCTCACAGTAAGAAAATAAATATTTCCTGATAGTTAGAAAACCTTGACTTTTCCTTTGAGAAATTTTGTCTGGCATGTCATGATTTCCTAGCGATTTGCGGAAAAAAAATAATTCCTTGGCCCTTCTACGCCTTCGTAAAGTCGTATGTGTCCTAACACATAGCTGCTAACAACCCTTGAGTCCATGGGATGACGAATTCACTGAAACGTTCGTTATTAAAAATCGAACAATGCCGCGGACAGTAAAATTGTGATTGTGAACGTCATCTCGAACGAAATTCGAATCGGCATCATTCAACTTTCAAGCTCCGCAACGAGCCTGCCATGAATAATGAATAAAGCGAAATAATAAATCTCTCATTTCGTTCGGAGGGCTCGTGTGTACACCAAGCTGCAGCGAGAAACTTTCGCAATATCCACGAAATGAATACGTAACCTCGATGGTTATGCATTCTGCAATCTGCATGTGTCATCAAGGATCCGTTATTATTTCCACTCAATCGTGCCGAGTAGCGCCACTAATTTAGAGCGGAACAAAAAGCTCCAACACTCCCCACGCAACGAGCGTGATTTCCCTGCAGGCAATCCGCCATGAAAGTAGATGAAATGAAAATCCTCACTTTTATTATTTGTGTACCTTGACGGTAGAATGCGCGGGTCATTCATTCCTGGGGTCGTGACGTCCACAATGAAACGCTAAATACTTTCATTCCGAACTATTTTTCGTTTCGTCTGTGGTTTCCAACCGGTGGACGTGGTTCAGTTATTTCTGTATTATTTCAGGATCTACATTTTTCATTTTATCCTCGTGGAATTTTCTTTTTATCAGACTTCTTCCACACGTTCGCATTTCGCAGAGATTTGATCAGCACTTACAATTGTTTTCAAAACCTCAGTCATACCCGAAGTGTATGTTTATGTAATACAGGGTGAGTTTTTAACTCTCACAAATATTTTTTCAACTCTAGATTCTTGAAGTCCAGAGAATCACATTTTTCCTGTACCATTTTTTCCAATTCGGCAATGATAGATAGATAGATAGATATGAGTTTATCCAACATACAGGGTGTGACGTAATGAATGGATAATATGGACTTCGGGTAGAGGACCTTAAGGCGCTACAGAAAAATATATTTTATGTTCAGTAAAAGTCCCTCGGATTTCGAGATATTGGAGATTTTCGAAAATTCAAGAAAATCACACCCTGCGCCACTCATTTTGCAGGCAAGACTCCAAATGAAGGAATTTTTTCAAACTGGTTTTTGTATAGTATTCCTGGATAGATGATCTATCGAATGTAAATTATTATTTTTGGGTCGCATGAACAGTTTTTTATAAAAAAAGATCTAGCTCAAGTTTTCCGTTTTGCTTATTTTTTTTCCTAAGTTCAACCTAGCGTGGTGCAAAAAATAATATGGTTTCATGAGTGCCAAAGCAAGAAAAAACATTCCCGTTTTATTGAGATTCCGAAAAAATATAACTCTCGCTTTTCAGCATTACATAAAAAATAAATTTCTTTTACAATGAGTCAAGGCAGAGTTTCATGTAAGACTTTTTCTTTAATTTTTAGCAACTGAAATGTGACTTCCTAGCAGAATAAAGCAATTATTCATAAGAAGTTGTAAATCATCTAGTAGAGCTCCTTATGCCCACTTCGAACACTTTTTGTAAAACTCGATTCAATTAAACGATATTTTAAAATTGGTTTTTTCTCTCGTATTCTTTCATTATTAAGACCTATAGTTATAAAGTTAATAGTTTTTAAGCGAATTTCAAGTAACAAAGTGAATTTTAGCACTTTCGTAATTAAGAAAAAAGCTAAAAATTAATTTCTATTACATTGCGTCAAGACCTTTGTTATAATATAAAAATGCTGAAATTTAATTCATAACTTGAAATTAACTTGAAAATATTGATTTCACAACGTTGGGGTTCAATAATAAAAGAAAACGAGAAAAAATAACAATTTTAAAATATCGTTTCATTGAATAAAGTTTCACAAATGATGTTAAAATTGGCCACCATGAGTTCTGATACATACTCTATAGCCTACACTTTCTAATGAATCATAGCTTTATTGCATATCAACAATTTTAAAATGAGTATCGTTTCATTGAATTAAATTTCACAAAAGATGCTCTAAAAGGCCACCATCAGCTTCAGTACATGCTCTATACCTTCTTATAGACGATTGCTTTATTCTACTTGCATTTCTCATTTTAGCCACTAAAAATTTTAGAAACAGTGTTTACATTAAACTAGGCCTCAACTGATTGCAATAGGAATTTATTTTGTATTAAATGCTGAAAATACGGGGAGTTAAACCATTTCGGAATCTCAATGAAAGGGGCATGTTTTTCTTGCATTGGCTCTCGGGTAACCATATTATTTTTTACACCGCGCTAGGTTGAACTTATGCGCCTCAAAAATAATGAATTACATTCGATAGATCATCTATCCAGGAATACTATCCAAAAAACAGTTTGAAAAAATTCCTTCATTTGGATATCTCGAAAACCAAGGCACTTTTACTGAACATAAAATATATTTTTCTGAACTGCCATAGAGTCCTTTCACCCGCAGGCTCCATATTATCCATTCATTACGCTCCACCCTGTATACAAATTGTGGTAAACTAAAACTGAAAATAACATTTTTTTGGTATCTTTTGAACCGAGCCGATTCAGAAGAAAATGGTGAAGAAAAAAGTTTTTTTTTCGACCCCAAGAACTTACTGTTAAAATATTTGTACGAGCCAAAGACTCACCCTTTATATTTTAACATTTACCATTTTCACATAAACAAAGTGGATAAGTAGTAAACCTAGTTTAAATATTAACGTCCCATTAATTATTAGATGAAACATATCAGAATCCTTGTTTATATTAGGAAAAAATTGATCTCTGGACATGTTTTCGTACGATACGCAAATTTTGTTTGAAAAAAATCCTGTGTTATGAAACATGTCGCAGTTTTGATATGTAAGAGATCTGAGATTTTCAATATCAAAAATTCCGTGTATATACCTTGTATTGATAGCTCTGTAACATTTTAAATGAAAAAAAAACTCTCGAAAATACTAAATGGGGCATATACACTGCTAGTATGAGCCTGATGAGAGATGAGATATGATGTTGATAACAGATAAATAATTCAATGGTGTGCGCTGCAAATTGGCGAACGCATCGGTTCTTCATATTTTCGAGCTTCATAAAAAGAATTTTTTTAAGGAGAAAAAATGGTATTTGGGACCACATTGTTTGTACATAACGATAAAATGTTATTCGATTGTATTGCGATAGAGAGAATATACAATACTCAAAAGTACGTAAATATGAAATAAGAATTTTCAAATGGTACAGAGCCATCGATATTGTACTCTACTGAAAGGTACTTTATATCTACTGCGGCCTTTTAAGGTTTATTGTTCCACCTTTAGAGCTATTCTCCCCACTGCGTTATCTACAGCTCCTAGAATATTATTATAGTTTTACCCCCAAACATTCTATACGACTGGAATACCTATTTGCAGTCACTTGTCGTTTGCAGTTCATGCGGCAATTATATTAATATGCTCTGTTACATATCAAAATTATCGAAATTTTTCTCCACGTTCAAAATATTTGCGGACTTGTCTCTTGTTTCTAATTTCTCAATACCATTCTATTTCGTAGTAACTTACTTATCCATTATTTCATCTGTCAGTATGAGAATCGCCATTATTCCTTTATGAAACAGTTGTATTCATTTTTGATATCTTGTGATAATGTTCTCCACAAAAAAGGAAACATAGAAAATGGAATAAGAAATTTCGCGCATAACGAAGACTGTAGTTTCCTCTCAAATTGCTGATAATGCTCATAAAGAAATGTGAAAGTTTCCATATGAACCCGAAAGAAGCAGTCGTCACTTTTAACTCTGATCCAACAATATTTACCCATGTATTAATATTTTTGTGGGCACCAAGCTTTGCCATGCAGACTGGAAGGATATTTGATGCTATTTGATAGTTGGTTAAATAATTTACCATTATGAAAATCCTGTTTTTCAGTTCAGCATCTGAATGCAGTCAAAAAAATATACCACTCCATTACGAATCGCACTGTTTGTACTAATTATAAGTACTGTAATTCGTTCTTATTCCTCGAAGGACATCTGTGGTTCTGATAATATTTCACTGACAAGATTCGTTCTTGTAAAAAAGATGTTAACCACAAAAAATCTAAAGTTTTCTGGTATCTCCATTACTCTTCGATCAATCGACTGGTGATATACTCGTTCGAGATGCTCAGATTTATAGACTTTCACAAATTTTGTTCTTTCCTCAACCTCGCTAGAGCCTATACCGATTTTTGTAAACTACACCGTAGTTGCCTTATGATATCAAATTAAATGAGCATATCATTTTTTTCGATTTGGACACGGCTGTTGTGGATGAGTTCGAAATTGGGGATCATTTTTCGATTGTACCTAAGTACCTGGACTTTCAACCTAGAAATAATTATCTGGATTCATGCTTACCTTGTCAGAATTTGTTGATATTTTTCCAGTTATAGTTAGTGGCAATAGTAAGAATGATAATATGATTAGTTGTAGTTTTGTAAGCTGAACGCTTTCTTTCATCTTCCGCAATTTTCATGCCTTATACAATATTATGTACATTCAATAAACAGTATTCAGTAAACAAAAATCCTTTTTTTATAAGCCCTCTTTCCTCTTTCCTCTCTACTCAAGTACATGTCCCAATATGCAAACCAAATTACTTCGATATTTCACTTATAGGAGCTTATATCTGTAGGATAGATTATGCTATCAGGCTGATTTCATTATCACAGAAGAAAAAAAATAAATGTGGCAATAGTTTTTTTTTTAATAGATCAATATCTAATAAGATGGAAGCCTTAATATAACCTAGCTGGTGCCACTAGGGTGAAACTCTTCATAATTCTATAATGCAATTCAATATTCAATATTGATTGTTTACTCAATTGGTTGTGATAATAAGCTATTTCACGAACCACTGGTACATAAGGAGAGTACAACCTACACAAAAAGGAAACTAAGTAAGTATACGAATAATTGAGTAAAAAAATGAATAAATTATAGAAAATAGGATGAAGGAAATGAATAGATAAAATGAATAAATGAAAAAATTTTCAATTTTAACTTAAGTGCTCCCCACAAATAACGATGTTATCAATATAACATGTTGATAACACAATTATTGTTTCCGTTTTTATTTGAGTAGATTGAATTTGGTGTAAGGACTACGAGCATCTGGTATATCTTCTCTAATTATGTCAATCAATAGTAAAGGTAGGTATGTCAACCTGTATTGAGTTGACGGAAACGTAGTTTTCACTGTGTTCGTGAAGAATATTTGAAGAACAGGCTCAAATAGATTCTTGTATTTCTGTTTCTTCATACATGCTTACAATTGACATTACGTATTTCCAATACAGCCTTATATTAGATATATTGCTAAAGTTGCCATAAAACTGTTTGCTGTATCCGTCCAGACATCTGAGATTTGGTTTTTCCAAGAAGAAAAGGTGGTTGTTAAACAACAGCGAATTCTTAACTGTAGTTCTTGATTGTCCATACAAAAAACACTGAACGACTACATGTTGAAGAAATGAAATCTCTACGCTCTTTCTCGAAACTAATGAAATCTCAAACACCAATAATCGCTTATCAGAGGATATATTAAAAAATTCTTAGCCTAGTATAGAACCAAACAAAATTTCAATGTCAAAATATTTTATTACTCAACTTATTCTCCTCTTAATTGGATACATTTATTACAGCGAACCTGGAACGTCTCTAGACCTTCCAAAAAACAATTTTTTTTTCTTGTTCTGCAAACCAGACCTCCACTGCTTTTATTACCTCCTCGTTTGAACTTTTTTTCAGTTGAGGAAAGAGATGACAGTCGGATGGAGCCAAATCTGGTGAATAAGGGAGGTGTTCTAGTAATTCAAACTTTAAATCACGAATTTTTTGCATGGCAGCATGAGATTTGTGTGCAGGGGCGTTGTCCTGCAGAAACAAAACACCTTTGGATAGCTTTGCGCGTCTTTTCTCTTAAATTTTTTCCCGTACAGGAGTCAGTAATGTCGAATAGTAATCTCTGGTTATTGTTCTACCCTCATCCAAAAAATCAATCATGATTACTCCATGGAAATCCCAAAAAACTGAAGCAAGAACTTTTCCAGCAGGTTTTTGGACATAAAACTTCTTAGGTCTTGGAGAACCAGAGAGTCGCGATCCCATCGATTATTGCTTTGTTTCTGGATCGTAGAAATGTACCAAGTCTCATCTATAGTAACAATTCGGTTTAAGAAGTCTACATCGTTTTCAAATAGAGCACAGATCGAACGCGATGCTTCTACCCTTGCACGCTTTTGGTCAACATTCAAACATTTGGTTATCCATTTTGCAGCAATTTTCTCATGTCCAAATTGACGTGAACTGTATGATGAACGCGTTCGTATGAAATTTTCAGTGCTTCAGATATCCGTCTTAGCCCAATTCGACGGTCTGATAAAATCATGTTATGAACTGAATCGATATTTTTGGGGACTGAGACAGAAACTGGCCTTCCCGATCGGTCATCATCTTCAATAGAAAATTTACCTCTTTTGAAGCTTGCAGTCCAATTTTTCACGGTCGCATACGAAGGACATTGATCACCAAGGGTATTAAGCATATCTTCGTAAATCTGCTTACCTCTTAACCCTTTTAAATACGCGCTACCTACAGTAGAAAAAACGAAATTTATAACATATTCTCAAAATTGGAAAAACGAAATCTAATCAGTTACCATGTTAAAAAAGATCTTAGGTCGTCCGAACTTAACTACAACAGGTTAGCCACTATAACTAGAATTTTCACAATAAGTATCTTAGGAGCAAATTTCATTTCATCCCGAAAATCCTAATCCCGAAATAGTTTTTCGTAAGGATAACCAACTCCACTAAACATTCCGAATGAGTGAAATTAATAGCAATAATTTAATGGCTTATACTCGGCCAAAATCCCATATCATGCATCTCCCCCTCAGAGATATAAGTTACAGTTATTACTCTTGGGCCAAATTTCTAATTCTGGGAAGTCCAAGGGCTAATGGTTCGGCAGAGAGGATAATCGATGTTTAGTATGCAACTATACAAAACGGTTATTCACGCGGCTGTATTAACACCGCTCAACATGTTGAAGACAATGAGGGGAAAACTTATGAGCAGTCGTAAAGCCTGCGAATGAGATAGCGCTATGGAAACACAATGATTGATAGGGCAAAACATGCACGGGGCTAAAATGACGATAACAAAACCTATTTTATGCCTCATCGGGCCGTGTACAGGGGTGATAAGGACACCGCAAGAATTTGGATGTTATAAATCATGCAAAAAACAAATTTATCCTCACGTGTTCAGGATGGAACGGTCTCCATCAACAAAAGAGGTGCGTGGAAAAAATGGAGGATGCTTTCAACATCATCTATTTCGTCGACACTCAAAACTCATCGATATCATCGATAATTTTCCAGATTCAACAGTACCAAAAATTTGGGGATGAGCATGGGCATAAGAAAATGCCCATGGTATACTCCATACACATTTATTTCAGCAGTCGGTTGGCCATGAAAGAATTTTCTCAAGTTTTTGTAACTAGAACGAATTAAGGTTGGCAATCATGAAATGTCGTTAATGTCATAACGCCGTTGCCACAACTGATATCAATTTTCATTTAGAAAATGCCGAAAGTTATTGAAAAAAGAGACAGGGTTTCAAGAAGTGCTATTTAGAATTCAGGTCCGCTCATACAAATAGTTATACCCTGATATTCTAAAATCCACAATACGTCAGACTGTACCGAACATATTCAATGTAAGAGAATTTATATAATGTTTCATCTGAATCTCAACGACTTATATTTCAGCTGAATATTTTCACAATCAGAAAGATTGTGAATTAAGAGGATGACAAAGAATTTCCTTTTATTGGGAGACCCAAAAAAGTGGTGGCATTTGAGAATTTTATGTTGGAGTGAATTAATGCGAAAAGTTTACTACAGGATTTTCGATGAATGTCATCGTAGAATAAGTTCCCGAAAATTGATTTTTCTATTTTTCATTTGACTTGTCCTATACATTGTAAATGTTTCAAGGTACCAATAAATACCTAATTATTATTATTATATCAATGTATCAAGATGAACAGTCACAAATACGCGCCAGTTGTCCGGTTAATTGTTAATTCATGTGAAATTTCTGTTCAAAGGTGAAGTTCATCTTGACTTGAAACTTCCTTCAATTCCTTTTACTTATATTGATGCAAGATGATTTTTGTTGAAGAATTTAACATTCTTGTAATTATCTGTTAATGCCTTCGGGAGATACCCATTCCCAACCACTGCATCATATGCATTTCATCTTAGGGTTAATATTTTTGAAATCTACAACTGATGTAACGTATTCAAACTTTAGCCAAGGAAGGTAACGAATATTAACTCTCTCAAGCTTGTGTATATTAAGATATTTATACTGATATCTTGTATTTTCCATGCAAAAAACTGGATTTGGTATGCCTTAAATCAGTTTTTATAAACTTCAAATGTGTTCATCACATATTTCCCGAAGAGATTCGATATTGTGATAAAATACGTGATAACAGAAACTTTTACGTAGAACGGGCAACGTAGCGTTGATTTAAAACCCAAAAATGTTTTGACAAGCGTCATAACCCCACATTTCCGTACTATACAGAGTGAAATGCGTCAAATTTCCATGGCCAACCAAGTGCTAAAATAAAAGCGAATGGAGTATACCTATTGGTACATATTTTAGGGGACAAATAATCCCTGGTTTCAAAGCATCGATCGTTCTTCTTCTCTCTACTCTCCAAAGTATTTCATCCACAGATAGAAGTGGGTATGTTCAGTCCATTTATTTACACATGTCTGATTTGGTAGTAGTGAAATTGTCACCGTTCACAGAGTGTTTGTAGGTAGTACTCTTTATTTTTTTAATGGAAATCGGTACGAAAATGCATCAAGGGATTGATGAAATTTTCCTTCACTCACAAAAAGAACGTTTTCTTCAATAGTCAAAGAAAAAACTCTAAATCTACTCTATCTTCATGGAGTGCAAACAATCTGCGAATGCAATGGGAAAATAGTTATAAAACAACCTGTTATTAATGAGCATCCTCAATTCGACTAAAAACATCCCCGAAGCCGGTTATCACAACTCAACAGGAAATTTCGAAAATACCTCAACCATCCAAATTGCTTATTCTTTCGTCGGCCCTTATCACAATAACTTCAAAACTTACGACGATCGGGCGTTACACGAAAAATAAGAGACACGTCCGTCGATTAATAATTTCGACGCGAGATAGTGCGCCGTAACAACCCCCCCAGCACGCTCCGTTAATGGTGAGAGGCAACAGTATTATCGTTATGATGGATTCTGCTGGCATTTTCCCTCGTAACGATATGCAAAAAGGAAATTAGAGATGCGGCGATAGGTTCGCATCGTCTCTCAGATGTCTGCAGCCAGAGATAACTGACTCGTTTTAAATTAATATCGCTATAATATATTACTCATTGTTACCATTTGAAGACCAACATGATTCGGCCGGCTCCACAGGAGCAGTAACAGAGTCATCAACCGTGTTATCCGATCGAATTTTCGGATTTAATTTCGGAGAAACGCCCGATATCTGATGCTGAGTTTGAACAGATGACGAAGGAGTATAGCCGTGTCGGAGATGTCAAGTAAGCGAAGTTTGCAATCGTTTACTCACCCTAAGGAAACTCAATTAAAGTATTAAAGATGCAGAATGTTGTAATACTGCATAAACATTAATAATTTCGTGCATTCAAAAATACATTCAGAGAAAAATAATAATGATTCATGTTGGGAGGAGCTGGGCTAGTAGACCATAGGAGTAAGTTGGGCAACGGAAATATCTCAGGAAACAAAAATATAATGAATTGATGTGGACGATACTTGATGAAAATCCATAATTAAACTCAAAACAGATTATACGATTTTCAAAAAATGAGTTTTCAAATCACGACACGTGTTTCGTTTACTTCACCCACCTGAAGATGGTTTTGTGATAGCGAAACGCGTGTCTTGGTTCAAAAACTCCTTTTGTGAAAATCGTAAAATCTGTTTCATGTTCAAATAAATATGCACTGCAGTCTGCAAGCAGAATTCGAATTAATATTATCCATTTCAAATCATAGGTATCTACCTATAAGCAACTGAACAGGTGAAAATGCAATTAGTTACCCCTCAGGGCTTAGGAAGAAACCTAGGCGAATCTCCACTGGAACCAACCTTCCTTCCGTACAAGCTTATTCATGGCTTCCACCTTTCTGAGGACACAGGGTATTCCATTGAAAATTGCTCAATATCACTCTTGTTTTATTAAAGTAGATTATTTCACAAAAATAGAGATGACAAATAACTGCGGCGATATTTGTTTTTAAAAGAAAACTTTCGGAGCGTCCGATGATGAAATTATTATGACGATTAGAAGACGAAGAGTTTTTTTCCTACCCGCAAGGCGTCGCTAGTAACTGAGACAAGAAACGCCTGGCAAACCCAGGTCGGGCAACCTATCATTCACGACTGGACGGAGTAAGGTTGGCACAAATGAAATGTCGTTAATATCATAACGACGTTGCCTCAACTTATGTTAATTAATACTGAAAAATGCCGAAAGCTATCGAAAAAGAGGGAAAACAGAGTATCAGGAGGTGGTGTTTAGAGCTGAGGGTCGCTCATTCAAATACTTGGGAAGCT
This sequence comes from Coccinella septempunctata, assembly GCF_907165205.1. Lineage (NCBI taxonomy): Eukaryota > Metazoa > Arthropoda > Insecta > Coleoptera > Coccinellidae > Coccinella > Coccinella septempunctata. Next base: position 720,711 of record NC_058189.1, read on the forward strand.
TCATAAATACTAGGGCTGACCTAGACACGGAAATACACAACCGTATCAATTCGGTATCACGGGCATTCTGGAAGCTAAAGAACAGAGTGTTTCAAAATCACGACCCCAATCTGAAGACCAAGACAGCTGTTTACAAAGCAGTCGTCCTCCCAACGCTTCTTCACGAAAGCGAAAGCTGGACGCCCTACAGGCGACATATTAAACAGCTTGAACAAGCGCAACAACGTCATCTAAGACAAATAATGCACATCAGATAGTTTCACAAAGTTTCGAATGTAGAAGTCTTGCAGCGTGCTAGTTGTACAACAATTGAGACTCAAGTAAAGAGGGGGCCCGACTCAGATGGAGCGGCCACATTTTGAGGATGCAAGACACAAGACTCCCCAAAATAGCTCTATATGGCGAATTCATAGAGGGAGCTCGGAAACCAGGAGGCCAGTATAAGCGGTTTATCCCTAAAATCAGTTAATGTCAATCATAACTGGGAACAACTAGCGTTGGACAGGTCACAGTGGAGGTCTTTGGTCCGCAGTTATAACAGAGACTCGAGAAGGATACGGCGACGCGGCGGCCATATCCGGTTGTAGACCGTCGTGTGGATGTTTCCACAATCAGAAAGATTGTGAATGAATAGGATGAGAGGATTTCCTTCTATTGGGAGATTGCAAGATGATTTTTGTTGAAAAATACAATATTCTAGTAATTATCCATTAATTCCTTTGAGAGATACCCATTCCTACCACTGCATCATATGCAATTCATCTTTGGGTTGATTTTTTTGATTCAACAACCAATATAACGCCTTCAACATTTAGCCATGAAGATAACCAACATTAACTCTTCTCGAGCAACGTCCTATTAGGTCTCCATAATTCAATGTTCTTCCTTATAAACAATAAATACGTTTAAAAACTCTGTACAATGCAGGTTTAGTCCTGAGGTTAAAAGGTTTTTACCTTAAATTGCACAATGCAACAATTACGATTCTCTCAAAAGAGACCTGATGCATCTAATCCGATGAACTTGGTACTGAACCATTCATTGTCCAGCCATATATTTATGTTCTGTTTCGGAGTCACCTTCCACAGTCCCGTACTTGAATTGAAATTTTGTCGAACTTCTAGGGGTTGTATCTCAGCCATCTTGGATAATTTATATAGACAATTTTTGGTTAAACGACTTATTGTGATGAGTTCTACAGTTTTTCAACAAAAAAGCCTCACCTATGAAAACACCCGGTATGTATGAATGGTTTCATACTTTACTCAAGATGCGGGGAAAATACAGGAGGTGATACCTTGTCCGAAGACACATGGGATCAAATATGCACCCTTCTGAGATGTGGGCTGTGTAGAAAGCAACTTTCCTCACGTTTTCGAATTGAAAGGGCTAGAGATATTGTCATCAATATCAGCATAAATCGACCCTATATCGAGAGGAGAAATGGCCAATTTTTTATGTTGAATAAGAAAAGTTCTTGAAACGTCATGTAGAACTTTCTGTTAAAATATATGAACAAATCAAAGACTCACCCTGTATGAATAAGGTAATTTCCGTCGGACACTTGAGAAGATGACCCGAGGAAGATCCCGTGGAACACAGACTCGTTCATCAAAAATAACGATAAATTTATTCGTATGCTAATCGACTTTCGAGTACCCAATAAATTCACGATAGTTGCCCGTTTTCCATTAGGTAACTTCACATGGATAATCAAAGTGACCGCCCACTACGCAAAGATCGTTATTCTCACTCGTCCGTTCAGTGGACCAAAATCTCGGGGTTGCGCTAATCCCTTGTATCGTAGGCAGTGGAATCTATCCACATTGTTTTCTTTGACTCGATAACCAATCATCAAAGTATATATATTTATCATTAACTTTAATTAACTTGTGATGAATGAATTACGAGTACGTTGCATAAAAGGTACCTACCCCAAAAAGTTGAAACATTGACACAAAAAGGGCTGGTAATAAACTAAGCAACAAATAAGTTTGGCTAATTATAATAGATTTTCATTCCGAAAAGTAAGGCCTTATACTCTCATACTTCGCCTATATTCCACTGTCACAAGGTAATTTTTTTTTTTTTCAATCTATTCTTGTTGAACAGGTGAATGTAAGGCAGCCAAAAATTTTCGTTTTTTGGCGAAGAATTTGCCCAAATTGAAGGGCCTCACATAGTTTTTTTTAAGCCGAGGTGATTGTTAGGTCACACACCTCAGGGCCTCTTCGCCACTTTTCAGATACCTATACAACAATGCGTTGCTATAGAAATATCGCCATTTTATGAAATCACCTTGATTTCTTGAAATTCTAGCAAATTCTACAAAAAAGTCTAAAAAAGTAGACGGACCATATGTCCGATTTACCTTAGTCTATCGTGAATTTTGAAGAACGTTACAAGTGTGTCAAAGCGATTGTAAATTTGTAGTAAAATCAAAATATTGTATTGCGTAGAGGAAAAGGTGAAAATGATGGAGATTATTTTTTAGAAATAACGACTCTGCACGAATAACAACTGCTTTATTTAACGAACGACATCCTGGACAAAATGTATCCGCTGCTTTCGTTATGCAACTGGTTGCCAAATTTGACGCTACTGGTTCGGTCGGAAACAAAAAGAGGGTGCAGAGACGAAACCAGGGACGTGGTAGTTTTGGGTCATGTAGCAATGGATCTGACCCTTAGTATGAGGAACTTGTCCGATGTATCTGGTGTTTCACGCACAACAATCGGGTTCAGAGTGTTCATTTTGCCTTAACGACATTGTAAACCGGCATAACTGTCGGTATTGGTTAGATGAAAATCCAAGATTTTTTCGTGACGTACATACTCAGCTTCCAGGAAGATTAAATGTTTGGGCGGGTTTTCATGGAAATCTCTTATATCCGGTAATCTCCATAGCCAAATTTATTTAGATCTATTGGAGAACGCTATTTATCCAATTCTCGTGCATGTATTGGGGAATGCAGAAGACCATCAAACGATAATTTTTCAACAAGATGGCGCACCACCTTATTTCGTTTAACCGGTGTGTCTGTTCTTAGATGAAAATTTTCTTCACGCCTGGATCGAAGGGACATATTGAGTGGCCACCCAGATCACCTGATTGGGCTCCACTGGAATTTTTTCTATGGGGTCACGTGAAATCCAAGATTTACGCTACCCAGCTTGAGTCATTTGATGATTTGCGAACTCGAATCATTAATGAATGCCGTCAAATTACACAAGAAATCCTGAATAATGTACATGGATGTTTTGAGCAGAAATTATATTACTCCTATTACATAGGAGTGAATAGTGCCATTTCCAACATTTAATAAACTTATCATCACAAAAGTAAGTACTCTTCCACTATTTCACCTGTCATTTTAGTATCGCAACACTCCTAATCCCCATTCATTCACTCATTGCTCTATAAAGAATAAATCTATAAAAGAAAACAAGAAGAAAACTATCGTTGCGAACAAACTTATAATTTCTTAGGGCTACTTGCAACTGTGTGCCCTCCTGTGACTGAAAAGACCCAACCGTGACCCACAGATCCTTCTACATTTCGGGCATGGACAGTCACCAACCAGATCTGGCCGTCGCTGTATTCTTCTCGAGTCTCCATTATAACTGTGGACCAAAGACCTTCACTATAACCTGTCTAACGCTAGTTGTTCCCAGTCATGATTTTAGGGGTTGATGCAGTATATCCTTAAACCGCTTATACTGGCCTCCTGGTTTCCGAGCTCCCTCTGTGAATTCGCCATACAGAGCTATTTTGGGCAGTCTTGTGTCTTGCATCCTCAGAATGTGGCCGCTCTATCTGAGTCGGGCCCTCTTTACTTGAGTTAGACAACTCGCGCGTTGCAAGACTTCTGGATTCGAAACTTTGTGGAACCATCTGATGATTTGTCTTAAATGACGTTGTTGCGTTTTTTATTTATAATGAATCACGCAACTTCTCATGTATAATCGAGGAGTTCGCTAAGAACTCTCTAGAATATATGAAGGGTTACTAAAAACATACCCTTTTCTTGAGCTAGTAATTGAGAAATTATACCGCTTATACTGGCCTTCTGGTTTTCGAGCTCCCTCTGTGAATTCACCATACAGAGCTATTTTGGGGAGTCTTGTGTCTTGCATCCTCAGAATGTGGACGCTCCAACTCAGTCGGGCCCTCGTTACTTTAGTTAGACAACTCGCGCATTGCAACACTACTGGATTCGAAACTTTGCGGAACCATCTGATGTGCATTATTTGTCTTAGATGACGTTGTTGCGTTTGTTGAAGCTGTTTAATATGTCGCCTGTTGGGCGTTGGGAGGACCACTGCTTTGTAAACAGCTTGGTCTTCTGATTGAGGTCGTGATTTTGAAAAACTCTGTCTTTTAGCTTCCAGAATGCCCGTGTTGCCGAATTGATGCCGTTGTGTATTTCCGTGTCTAGGTTAGCCCTAGTATTTATGAAGCTTCCCAAGTATTTGAACTGCTTGACCTGTTCTAGAATTTCATCCTACAGGCTGATATCTATTTGAAGGCTTTATTCGAAATCAACGGTTTGTACTCACCCCCGTTAGGGGGTTGCAGTTACGGGGATGCAAAGAGCGGAAAAGTTGTTCCTTCTCGAGTCAGAAACGGGTCCGAGTGATTTTCATTTTAAAGCCAGAAAATCGAAGTGTTAAGTTTTCGTTTGACCACTCTGTATAATAGGACTGAGGGAGGATCACATACTTTCGCTGATCAACTAAGGACCGTAAGATTAATCGTAGTTTAAACTTCCGATTAAGAAATCTCCGATTAAAGTTAATCTATGGTTTAAACCGTCGTGTTAAGATCAAGTACGAAATGAGAATAGATTAACTAATCCTGTGCAGTTGTCAAAATAGTTGGCTATTTGAACTAATTGTGATTCATTGATTGTCATTTCTTAGTTTTCTGTGTTAATCTTTAGATCAGTGCTTCTGTCAGACTGCAGCGATCAGTTTATTCTGTTGCGATCTGTGTATCAGCATTATTATTGTTATATTATTAAGGTGTGAGGTAAAACCTATGGTTGATACATAGCATTCAGTGCTTCGTTTCTGAAAATATCTATATTTAGTAGGTATCTAACGAAAGGCACATTTCGAAGTGGAAATAAGGAATTGCTTTTGAACATATAGCAATTCAGAATATGGATTGCAAGAGAGACAAAATACGAAATTGAATGTTGATATTTCACCTTGAGGTGGGCTTATTTTTTTCTCAATCTCACTAAAAATTGCTCTTGCAGAAGTTTTGGAGATCGAATTCGATATCATCCCATGTATCCCAATGATTTTCTTGATCACGGATAATATATGGTCTATCATGATACTTATTGAAATCATTCAGCTCGTGCAAGATTTCAATATCTGAATTCGAATCACTTCCAATCATCATATTCCAATTCCATGTTCATTCTCAAACATTGAACTCAATAATTCTTTAACCAGCAACGCAAACCTAAACACAATTTCTTCAATCAAAACAAACAAGAAACTTCAAAAAACTTTATAGAAGCAGGTAAAAAATAGTTTCATAGAATATATAGGGTTTAATCCCTTTTGGATGGTTTAAACCTACCGTCCCGAAGGTTTAAACTAATCGATAGTTTAAACCATCCTTGATGGATTAACTATGTTTGATCTTAAGAAATAATCGTTATCCAAAGTTTAAACCCTCATTCTTGGTTTAAACTACCATTAATCTTACGGGCCTAAGTGATATTGTCAGTTATGCACATGATGAAAGAAAAAATTCACATTCTGTCTCAAGTATTTCGTCTGATTCTAAAAAAAAACACTAAAAACAGCCTTTATTAAGTTTGAACGGCCATTATGATGTTGTGGCTGGGTAGTGTGTAGAATCACGAAAACGACCATTTCGGAAAGTAATTGGAATAACCCTTACAATATCAATATTCCGAATCTGGCGTTTGACCTGGTCTTTATCGATTTCCCAGCGTAATGCCACTAAACGACACGGACCGCAGAGCTGCGATTTAATGGTGCGAGAAATCGTCGCCGGGACTCAAAACAATATATTATATTTAGCGTCCGTTCTCAACTTCCGAAATTCCTCCTCAAAATTACGCCGTTACTACAAGCGCTCGTACATTATCCAGGACACATTCCAAACAACAATCTACTATTAAACCTAGTTGTATCTCCTGCTTTCATATTGGTGAAAGGGTGCTGCTCCTATAGGAATTCCTTTCCGATAAAGGAATCTGCAAATTCCCCGAGTTATTTTACGTTGGCCAGCGAAGCGGCTCTGAACTATGAAGGTAATATTCTTGGGGACATGATAATATTGCCGGGGTCATGGCGGAAGCAGGATGTGCAGGAATTTCGTTACTTCATTTTATAAATATTTTTCATTATGGTTATAGCAACATTTTATCTTATCCAAAGCTGGGCGGTACTAAGTACAAATACCAGAATTATACAGTTAGTTTGTCATAGCGTCATAACCCCACATTTTCGTAGTTTACAGAGTGAAATGTGTCAAATTTCCATGGCCAACAGAGTGCTAAAAGAAAAGTGAACGGAGTATAGTTTTCGAGAAAGGGTGTCAAAGATGAAACGCAGTTTTCGTCACAGAATTTTTCTCAATTTCGAGAATTGACAAAACGCCTATGTATACTTCATTCAACTTTATTTTAGCAGTCGATTAGCCATGTAAATTTGACACATTTCACTCTGTATAGTACGAAAATGTGGGGTTATGAAGCTTGTCAAAACATTGTTGGGTTTTAAATCAACGCTATGTTGCCCGTTCTGCCTAAAAGTTTCTGTTATTACGCATTTTATCACAATGTCGAATCTCTTCGGAAAATATGTGACGAACATAATTGAAGTTTATACAAACTGATTGAAGACATACCAAATCCAGTTATTTGCAAGGAAAATACAAGAGATCAGTATAATATCATAATATGCTCTAGCTTGAGGAGAGGTATCTTTTTTGGCTTACATCATTTGTAGATTTCAAAAATATTAACCCGAAGATGAATTGCATATGATGCAGTAGTTGGCAATGGGTATCTCCCGAAGCAATTAACAGATAATTACAAGAATGTTAAATTTTTCAACAAAAATCATCTTGCATCAATATAAGTGAAAAGAGTTGAAGGAAGTTTCAATGCAACTTCACCGTTGAACAAAAATTTCACATGAATAAACAGTAACAGAGCAACTTGCGCGTATTTGTGGCTATTCATCTTAATACGTTGATGTAATAATAATAATTAGGTATTTATTAGGACCTTAAGACATTTACATTGTATAGGACAAGTCAGATGAAAAATAGAAAAATCCATTTTAGGGAACTTATTCTCCGATGACATTTATCGAAAATCCTGTAGTAAACTTTTCGCATTAATTCACTCAAACATAAAATTCCCAAATGCCACAACTTTTTTGGGTCTCCCAATAGAAGGAAATTCTTTGTCATACTCTTCATTCACAATCTTCCTGATTGTGGAAATATTCAGCTTAGTGAAATATAAGTCGTTAAGATTCAGATCTAACATCTCTTACATTGAATATATGTTCGCTATCGTCTGACGTATTGTGGATTTTAGAATATCAGGGTATAACTATTTGAATGAGCGGACCTGAATTCTAGATAGCACTTCCCGAAACCCTGTCTCTTTTTTCAATCACTTTCGGAATTTTCGTAATATTGATTGATATTAGTTGTGGCAACGGCGCTATGACATTAACGACATTTCATGAGTGCCAACCTAACTTCGTTCTAGTTACAAAAACTTGAGAAAATTATTTCATGGCCAACCGACTGCTAAAATGAATTTGAATGAAGTATACTGTTGGAATGCGACTTCTCAATGATTTTTCAATGTCACGGTGATTTTCACCTGTTATAGTTTTTCGTTTTCTGCTCTATAACAGGGACGGACAAAAAATATTTCAATTCGATCAATATTGAACTAACCACTGTTATTTTCCCTGATGATAATTGAGCGTACAATTGAACTTAGATGAACTCCACAAACTTGATGGAAATTACTTGACATTAATTTTTTTATATACAGGATGGTCCGTTAATTCCTTGTACTTATGTTGGGATAGGAGAGTAAGATATATGTGTTAGCAAATGTTAATTTGACCCCCCTTAAAATATACTGATAATGTCCGACGACGAATGTCGAAGGAAGAATAAGAGTATAGAACCTATGCTCTGTGAACTCTGTGCTCCAATGTTACCTGCTCTCTCTTTTGCACAGGCCGAGCACACGATTACTTGAACTACCTTGCCGGGCGGTACGCTTTGTACCTGACCCTTTGTTAGAGCACCTCCACGTGCTAGATAACCGACCGCCATCTTACTTTGTGAATAAAAAGTACCAACCACGTGTTTTATTAAATCTAACATATGTATATACAACTTTCTGGTCAAAAGGAGTGACACTATTGTCACAAGGGAGATATAGAACATGATCCTTTCCTTTCTTTTACCACTATGCTCTACATAAACTTTAAGATTAGTGAAAATCAAGAAAATATCACACAATTTTTGAGACAATGTTGTTCAGAAGAGGAAATTTTTTTCCCACTTGAAAATTTTTCGCTTTCAAGGAATGCTGAAAGTAACGATTTAGTTACGAATAATATCAATCGCTTGACAACAACATCTTTCAATCCAATCATCTACAATGTTTTGTGAGAACATCGCATCCCCTGCGGTTGGCCTGTCATTTGTTTCTGTATATGTTGCGCAATTTGGAGCAAGACGAGGGGATTGTACTCAACTTTGGGATTCGGAACTTTGAAACTATTCCTGGTGGAACTTTAGACAAACATAGTAGTTGATATCATCTATCATAACAACCATCATTTATCATCAAATGGGGGACTTGTTCCCATATTCGAAATATCGCTTGCGTACAGTTTTAATAAATTGTCATCATTGGATCAGCCAGAAATCAGCTCAACGTAATTCTTTGTTTTCTTGCTCGCAAAAATATGGTCGATTTCAATATATGTGGCGGGCTATCACCAAGATTTGGGTGCATGGTGCCTACCCTGGCCACTACCTCTCTACGCCCATGATTTCCATTGAAAATATAAAAGTTTCGTTGATATTCATAACATCAATTTATTGGGATCAATAATGGGATTGATTGTTGAAGACGATAATATTATCCTATTCAGTACTAGACCAAGCCCCAACCATTAATCCTGTTCATGGCTTTTTTGATTCCGTCAGACACATCCTCAAAGTTATTTTCTTGTGCTAGCATTGGCATTATCAACATACAAATAGGTTTTTATTTCCCCCACGGTCTCATCATTGGTTCCTATACAGGGCGAGTCTTTGACTTTCACAAATATTTTAACATTAGATTCTTGAGATCAAAAGAAACACTTTTCTCCCATGTCATTTTTCTGAATTAGCTTGGTTTATAAGATGCATACTGTTAGAAAACCATGAAAAAATTTGATTTTTAGTTTTGTCTCACAAACGGTTTCACCGAAAGAACATCAAAACATTTTTGGGTTTTAAATCAACGCTATGCTGCCCGTTCTACAAAAGTTTCTGTTATTACGTATTTTATCACAATGTCGAATCTCTTCGGAAAATATGTGACGAACATAATTGAAGTTTATACAAACTGATTGAAGGCATACCAAATCCAGTTATTTGCATGGAGATTACAAGAGATCAGTATAATATAATATGCACTAGCTTGAGGAGAGTTAATGTTCGTTATCTTCTTTGGCTGAAGTTTGAATACGTTACATCAGTTGTAGATTTCAAAAATATTAACCCGAAGATGAAATGCATATGATGCAGTAGTTGGGAATGGGTATCTCTCGAAGCAATTAACAGAAAATTACAAGAATGTTAAATTCTTCAACAAAAATCATCTTGCATCAATATAAGTAAAAGGAATTAAAGGAAGTTTCAATTCCTGATGAACATCACCTTTGAACAAAAATTTCGCATGAATAAACATTTAACAGGACAACTGGCTCGTACTTGTGGCTGTTCATCTTAATACATTGATATAATATTAAGAATTAGGTATTTATTGGTACCTTAAGACATTCACAATGTATAGGATAAGTCAAATGAAAAATATAAAAATCAATTTTCGGGAACTTATTCTACGATGTCATTCATCGAAAATCCTGTAGTAAACTTTTCGCATTGATTCACTCAAACATAAAATTCTCAAATGCCACCACTTTTTTGGGTATCCCAATAGAAGGAAATTCTTCGTCATCCTCTTCATTCACAATCTTTCTGATTGTGGAAATATTCAGCTGAAATATAAGTCGTTTAGATTCAGATGAAACATTATATAAATTCACTTACATTGAATATGTTCACTACCGTCTGACGTAGTGTGGATTTTAGAATATCAGGGTATAACTATTTAAATGAGCGGACCTGAATTCTAAATAGCATTTCCTGAAACCCTGTCTCTTTTTTCAATCACTTTCGGCATTTTCGTAATAAAAATTGATATTAGTTGTGGCAACGGCGTTATGACATTAACGAGTTTTCATGAGTGCCAACCTTACTCCATTCTATATAGTTACAAAAACTTGAGAAAATTATTTCATAGCCAACCGACTGCTGAAATAAATGTGAATGGAGTATAGGCATATCTACTATTTTTTGTGCCCATGAACACTTTTGTCGGGGAAGTCGAAGAAAACCGAAAGCCATTTTCCATTCAAATATAGTGCGGAATCCTCTGAAGTTGAAGTCCGACATGCCTACATACAAAGTCTTAATCACTGTAACATCGCAAATTATGTTAAAAACTTGCATATTCGAATATACGTAATAATATCTCTTCACCAGTAACAGGAGGTTTGGACAATCTCCAAGTTTTCCTTGATCATCATTGCTAAAATAAGGAGACTCATCGAACTGGACCAGTACCTACTATGAACGTCATACTCATGTTAGTTCTCATTGATTTTTAACAAAGCCTTCCAACAAAATCTTCAAATATCCTGTGAGATGATAATATAATCGACTGAAAGTTTGGGTCTTGGGGAAATAACTTAAGTTTAGCGAAATTTTCCAGTGGAACAAAGCAAATAAAGAACCAGGATGCACATTAAAATTTCAGATGGAAGACAATCATCACCCTATCAAGAACTTATCCCTGATACCATATTCGCTGTCTCAAACAATGGGCCAAGTTCAACTCCATGTTGATTAGGGCGTAAAATACACAAACCATTCCTCTAATAGAAATGACGAAATCTGCCGGTTCAGTTATCTCGTGATTCCTATTTCTTTGAACTCCCTATTTCTCATTAGCCAGAACAAATGCAAAAATATTGCTGGCATTATGAATTATAATTAGGATAATGGCGAAGTTCAACTGGGGAAGCATTGTCGGGATTGTTTTCGCTGTTATTCAATTTTCTCATAAGTTCTGCGCCTCTGGTTCCCCCCTTATTGAGCACAATGAGGCATTCGCTCTACAAATGAGCATGAGGAACCTGATGAGTTGGGCACTGGCAATTGGTCTTCTATATATTGTTGAAAATAGATGTTTAATTTCCAATAACCCGTTGAATTAAGCATATTCATGGGCATTTGATGTTTCTGCACTCAGTAGACTAGGAAGTGAACATTGATTTTCTGACATTTAAAATTTTGGGACTGTTTTCCTATGATAAAGGGAAAAATTTCTTCCAACATTTTCTATTTCTTCTGGTTCCTGTCTAAACTAAGCCCAAAAATTGACTATACTTCATTCAACTTTATTTTAGCAGTCGGTTGGCCATGGAAATTTGACACATTTCACTCTGTATAGTACGAAAATGTGGGGTTATGAAGCTTGTCAAAACATTTTTGGGTTTTAAATCAACGCTATGTTGCCCGTTCCACGTAAAAGTTTCTGTTATTACGTCTTTTATCACAATGTCGAATCTCTTCGGAAAATATGTGACGAACATAATTGAAGTTTATACAAACTGATTGAAGGCATACCAAATCCAGTTATTTGCATGGAAAATACAAGAGATCAGTATAATATCATAATATGCACTAGCTTGAGGAGAGTTGATGTTCGTTATCTTCTTTGGCTTACAACATTTGTAGATTTCAAAAATATTAACCCGAAGATGAAATGCATATGATGCAGTGGTTGGCAATGGGTATCTCCCGAAGGAATTAACAGATAATTACAAGAATGTTAAATTTTTCAACAAAAATCATCTTGCATCAATATAAGTAAAAGGAGTTGAAGGAAGTTTCAAGTTAAGATGCAACTTCACTGTTGAACAAAAATTTCACATGAATAAACAGTAACAGGGCAACTTGCGCGTATTTGTGGCTATTCATCTTAATACATTGATGTAATTATAATAATTAGGTATTAATTAGTACCTTAAGACATTTACATTGTATAGGACAAGTCAAATGAAAAACAGAAAAATCCATTTAAGGGAACTTATTATCCGATGACATTTATCGAAAATCCTGTAGTGAACTTTTCGCATTAATTCACTCAAATATAAAATTCCCAAATGCCACCACTTTTTTGGGTCTCCCAATAGAAGGAAATTCTTTGTCATAATTTTTCTGATTGTGGAAATATTCAGCTGAAATATAAGTCGTTTAGATTCAGATGAAACATTATATAAATTCTCTTACATTGAATATGTTCGCTATCGTCTGACGTATTGTGGATTTTAGAATATCAGGGTATAACTATTTGAATGAGCGGACCTGAATTCTAAAAAGCACTTCCTGAAACCCTGTCTCTTTTTTCAATCACTTTCGGCATTTTCGAATTTTCGTAATAAAAATTGATATTAGTTGTGGCCACGGCGTTATGATATTAACGACATTTCATGAGTGCCAACCTTACTCCGTTCTAGTTACAAAAACTTGAGAAAATTATTTCATGGCCAACCGACTGCTAAAATAAATTTGAATGAAGTATAGTAGCAACATCTTTATGTTGTTGTTCGTATTCATGTTCATGTTTATGGCAAATATGAAAATTTCTAGTAAGATATCTGTTTGAAAAAAAAACTATGCATCGGCTTCTAAAATCATGAATTACATTCAATAACACATCTATCTAGGAATACTTACGAAGAACAGTGGCAAACGGTGTGATTTTTTTTTTTTTAATTTTCGAAAAACTCGAATATGTCGACTTCATGACTTCATTCATGAAAGAAATAACGAACTCTTCAAAACTAACTCATCATTTTAGAAGGATATAGACTGCTGTATAAAATTGTTCAGATAGTTTTAATTCTGTAAATAATGCCAAATAGGAAAAGCATCCATAGGTTGTTGAGACAATATGATAATTAATATTTAAGGGGAAAACTTTATTGTTTTTTATCATTTGAATTCATTGTTTGGATGTTTTACATGCCTTGGCAAAAAATCAAAAATCATCCCCGGTATCCCCCGTATCCCCCAGATCCACCATATCCCCCATATCCTGGCGCTGTATCAATTTCAATCTCAAGGTCCGATGGATAGTATGCCAAAATTTGAGTGAACAGGTAGCTGGACAGAAGGATAATGAAGAGTCCCTGAAATGTGATTTGATTTTTCAGAAGTAATAAATTTGTTTGGACAATTATCTGATGATTATTTTGAGATGAACTGTTCAGATATCGTCAACAATGGTTACCAAAAAAATGCATTTTTCTATAATAAATCTGGCTAACTAAGTTTGGTCAAAGTAAATAATGAAGCTTTACTAATTTCTTCATCCATTATATGGAATTATCTCCTGATTATGAGATTTGGGAGAACTAATAAAATTAAACGATTTTGTGAGTGTGTTAATAACTCAAAATATTAAACCAAAGTTTTTGGAAACTTGTTAATATTTATTCATTTATTTATTATAGATTTATTCATCATGCATAAATTCAGGGGTTCATTATACATGAATAAGAATAAGAACTGATTATTCACATTTGGCTATTTGAATGCATTTCAGTTTATCCTGTCCCAAAAAGAATAGACGAAAAATAGGATTTGATAAGAAAAATTCATATACTTACGTGGAAAATAAAATTCGACATTTTGATCTCAATCGAACGTAGACGACTCACCCACTTGTTTATTTTCAATTGAATTTATACCGTTGATGAAATACTAATCCAATTATTGTTTTTCAATTGGATTTTTAATTAGCCACTTAATATTGATTAGGTACTATAATGCAAATGGATTGAAGGTAATGGATATTTTCTAATTACCTCGTAAACTTATCGTAAAAATTCAAAAAATATCCTGATGAAATTCCTCATCTTAGACGGCCTGAAGAATACTCATAGGACACCATTTATGATTCATGACGATATTCACAAGCCCCAATCTTCTAGTTGGGGAGCCGACGATGCTAAATCAGGATTTACCCGAGCATCGTGGTTACCGAATGGATAAGATGGTAGTGGATAATATGGTAGAAAAAAAAATGGTTCCATGATATATATATGCACTTTCAGACGTGGGGAGAGCGTCTGCAGGTTCTCAGAGATGTAAAAAAATCGTAAGGTAAACATACTCGAGCGTGTTAGATTAAAATACTGTATATGCCAATATGCCCTATGTGTCTCTGATAATAAATTCATGTTAATCTGACAGTTTGCGTGGTGTGGGTGGCAGTACTGAACAGTTGAAAATGGTAAAAAAAAATTAATCTGACACTTTGAAGATGATAACAAGGCATTTTTTAAAAATATCTCCCTTCGTGTACCTCTCATCGCTTCTGTTTTCATTATGAAAGTCGTAGATAATAAAATTCTATACAACTTTTGTCTGAAGCAATTTTGCCTACTCGGCCGTTTTCGAGTTATAGGCCGATAAGGGCGAGGAGCTAAGCCACACATGCGAAATGCCAAGGTCAATGTAGAAACCCAGCCTAATGTACATTCATCGCCATATATCTCGAAAAGGTTCAGACGTAAAAAAAATTTCTTCGGACAAAATTTGTAGAAAATGTTATGCTCTACAACTTTCATAATGAATGCGAAAACAATTTGAAACGCAGGAAAGGAGATAATTCAAAAAAACTGATTTTTGTAAATATTATAGCTGATTTTTATTGTTTCGGCTTGCTGAAAGATTATATATATATTCCATTATTCTTGAATTATTAGCAAGTTTGACACCATCCCACACATTTTCGATTAAGGGAATACATATACAGGGTGTGGCGTAATGAATGGATAATATGGAGCCTGAGGGTAGAGGACTCTATGGCGGTTCAGAAAAATATATTTTACGTTCAGTAAAAGTGGCTTGGTTTTCGAGATATCGGAGATTTTCGAAAATTCAAGAGAATTACACCCTTCGCCACTCGTTTTGCAGGCAAAACTCCAAATGAAGGAAATTTTTCAAACTGTTTTTTGGATAGTATTCATGGATTCCTGGATAGATGATCTATCGAATGTAATTCATTATTTTTGAGGCGCATGAAGAAACGGTCTAACTCAACTTTTCCGTTTTTTTTTTTTTCATAAGTTCAACTTAGCACGGTGTAAAAAATAATATGGTTACCTAAGAGCCAATGCAAGAATAAACATGCCCGTTTCATTGAGATTCCGAAATGGTATAACTCTCTGTATTTTCAGCATTTAATACAAAATAAATTCCTATTGCAATCAGTTGAGGCCTAGTTTAATGTGAACACTGTTTCTAAAATTTTTAGTAGCTAAAATGAGAAATGCAATCAGAATAAAGCAATAATCTATAAGAAGGTATAGAGCATGTACTGAAGCTCATGGTGGCCTCTTAGAGCATCTTTCGTGAAATTTAATTCAATGAAACGATACTCATTTTAAAATTGTTGATATGCAATAAAGCTATGATTCATAGGAAAGTGTAGACTATAGAGCATGTATCAAAACTCTTGGTGGCCAATTCAAACATAATTTTTGAAACTTTATTCAATGAAACGATATTTTAAAATTGTTATTTTTTCTCGTTTTCTTTCATTATTGAACTCCAACGTTGTAAAATCAATATTTTCAAGTTATAAATTATATTTTAGCATTTTTGTAACAAAGGTCTTGACTCAATGTAATAGAAATTAATTTTAAGCTTTTTTCTTAATTACAAAAGTGCTAAAGTTCACGTCGTTACTTGAAATTCGCTTAAAAACTATTAACTTTATAACTATAGGGCTTGATAATGACAGAATACGAGAGAAAAAAACCAATTTTAAAATATCGTTTTATTGAATCGAGTTTTTCAAAAAGTGTTCAAAGTGGGCATCAGGAGCTCTACTAGATGCTTCACAACTTCTTATGAATAATTGCTTTATTCAGATGCTAAAAATTAAAAAAAAGACTTACATCACACTCTGTCTTGACTCATTGTAATAGAAATAGAGTGAGTTATACCATTTCAGAATCTCGGTGAAACAGGCATGTTTCTTCTTGCTCTGGCACTCAGGTAATCATATTATTTTTTACACCACGCTGGGTTGAACTTAGGAAACAAAATAAGCAACCTTAACTCAAGGATGGGTCTTTAACATTTATTAAGCAATTTTATCTTATTACAAATAGATTTTTGTATAATTCATTCGAAATATCATTTTTCGTTCCGTCCATATACTCATATATCATGATTGTATAACATTTTCTGGTCTAATCACATCGAGGACCAGGAGACAGTCCATCGCCCACCATAAAAGGATCATTAACTGGGGGATTCCGACAACAACAAGCGTCTGCCAAATCATACACCAAGAGAACAATGAGAAGAACCTATAAATAGGAAAGGTGACTGAAAAATATCGATGAAATTTCTTCCAGATGGTACATATAAAAAAAATCAGATCCCATAGATCACTATGCAAACTTTCATAAGAAGGCCATCTTCGGGATAAATATTCATTTCAAATTATGAACTTCAAAAGAATCAGACCATATTTTTCGAAAATTATTTTTTATTCGAAACTACTCACATGAAAGAGGAACTTCATCATAATGACTGAACTTATCTAATGAGAATTTTTTCAATAAAAGTTTCATGAAATTCGAAAAATATATTCGCCACTCTCATTAAATCAGATTTATTGCCATAATAAAAATCATTTTCGAATAATGAACATGGGATAATCACCTGAATTGTCGTTAAATTTTTCACTCATTTTTTCGTTTAGATTTTAATCTAAAACCAATAATTACACAGGCCAACACACATTTTGGTGCCTGCGATTTTTCAACTGTTCCTGAGTAATTTTTGGATGCAGAATGTAAAAAAGTTCTCAGATTTTGTCTATCAGATCTAGTTTTTGAGATTTTTAAAAAAAATTGTGTATATAATTTACGTTATAACTGTTATAATATATAATATTACTATTGACAGTTAAAAAAAACAAAGACACATGGATTTATGTATTTATTGCAAAAACTTAATTTACATAATTACATTAGTCACTAATCACATAAAAATTTTCTTTTATACGATTTTATAGAATGGAGTTTACTAGGGCAGTCTCGCTGAAGGCTCCAGCAGTAGTCCGCCATCATGTGGCTATCCCATCGTCCTTGATAATGATCTTCCATAGTTTTAATATCCTGATGGAATCTTTCCCCCTGTTCTTCACTACAATCACCAAGTTTTCTGGAAAACGATCTAGGTGGATGTGGAGGTAGTGAACTTTTATACTCATGTTACAGCCGAGAATATTAAAATTTGAAAGCATAGTTTCCACTAATTCTACGTAATTCTCTACTTTATGATTGCCAAGAAAATTTTGTACTACTTGAACAAATGAACTCCAAGCGTTAGATTCAGTCTCGTTCAATGATGTGGTGAATTGTGGATCTTTAACAAGTTGCCTTATTTGAGGACCATCAAATATACCAGCTTTTAGTTTTTCCGTGCTAATGCCAGGAAATTTACGTGACAAATACCCAAAACAATTTCCATCTCGATTTAAAGCCTTCACAAATTGCTTCATTAGGCCTAGCTTGATATGGTATTAATTTTTGTTAACCCAGTGCTCATTTTTAGTTCTGCTGTCCCAAAGGCACAAAAAACAAGGATATTTTGTATAACCACTCTGCTGTCCAAGGAGGAAGTTAATCATTTTTAAATCAACACAAATTGACCACTGATGTTCTTCGTATTTAATTTTTCTCAAAACTAATGCTATTCTTCCTTCATGGTAGTAGAATGACCAATAGGAGTTGAGCCATATTTGTTACCGTTATGTAAAAGAACACATTTCTAACTACGTTTTGAACTGTCAATAAAAAGGCGCCATTCATTTAACCTGTAACGTGTATCTCAGAAACTAGAGCTGATAGAAAAAATCTGGTGGCATTTTTGGAATCAGCACATTAAAAACATCTAAAATCAGATGTTAGATTTCCAGCACTAATTTTTTTTTCATTTTGTTGGCCTGTGTTATACAAGAACAGCAGTCGATCAGTCGAAACAAATTTAGTTATTTATACAGAATTTATCGTGAGGGCTTTGGATAACAGATCTCAAAAGTTGACGGTGTCTACACAGATTTTAGTAAGGCATTCGACAGGGTCGACCACAATCCCCTATTTCACAAACTTTCCGATATAGACATTCAGGGTGACCTGTTGAGTTGGTTTGTATAAGAGGTCACAACTTGTTTCGGTGAATGGTTACAAATCCTCCAAATTTGTGGTAACATCGGGAGTGCCGCAGGGATCACATCTTGGGCCTGTGCTTTTTCTCATATTCTTGAACGACTTAAGGCATGTTCTCAAATATTGCCGTATACTCTTATATGCAGACGATCTGAAAATTTTCGAACAAATATTGAGTGTTAGAGACTGTGTGAGGATGCAGATGGACCTTGAGGCCTTCTTGGAGTATTGTTGTCGCAACAAATTGGAGTGAACTCGGAAATGTGTATGGTTATATCGTTCACACGAAATACTTCGAGCATTGGGTTTCAGTACTACTTGTATAATGCGAATATTCCTAGGGTAGACAGTGTCAGGGACTTAGGCGTGATCTTTGACAAGAAGCTATCCTTTAACCTTCATTTCGTCGTGCAGTAGAACTTTAGGTTTCTTGTGTAGAATGTGTAAAAATTTCGATGATGAGGATGCTATTAAATCATTTTATTACGCTTTCATCCATAGTAGGCTAAATTTTGCCAGTAGTATTTGGAATCCAATGTATAACGTCCATAGATTAAGAGACACCAATCTCGATAAGAATTCACCAGTTCGCAGAATGTGTGAATCGTTTAATGAGTACAACGTTTAAAAAAACTACTAAGAATATTTCTCAGCTGTGTTAATACCTATTATTAGATAAGAGATAAATGATCATTATGTTTTTTTGTTACTGCAGTTGATCTGTTAGATTGCACCCTTGTTCACTGTTCACCACTCAACTTTTTTATAATTTACAATTATGTGAATGTATTTGTGGGTCTTTTATGGGAATATTTCCTATTTGTACCCATGTTTTTTGAATGAATAAATAAATAAATAAATCTTCGAAAAGACATTTTTCAAAAACTGAAAATTTCAATCAGCGATAAGTCCTTTTATATTCGTCTGATTAAATTGGGATTTCAAGTTCTATAATCAGCGTTGCCTAGGCTTCCACCCTAGCACAAAAACTCTATCTGTAAAATCTCGATTTTTGGGTCAATAATGATCGAGGTGTTAGACCCCCTAAAATGACCTATTTGCACTTCTGTCTAAAAACCAGGTTGTTTTACTACTGTCCGAGGATATGAAGTGCATAGAAGTTGTTTTGTAGATATCGGAAAACCTAACAGTTGATGCTTCAATAGAGAATTGCACTCCAAAAATAGAATAGAGATTGCATTATATGAAAAAAAAGAATTTCACTGTTGCAAAAGCCAAAAAAATTGTTACTACATGCTATTCTTGATGCCATCGGCAGTAGTTTTCAGGTAAATTGATCCAATGATGAAAAACAGCATTGTACTGGTGTGAAGAATAGTCTATTCAAATTCATAACTTTATTCAAGTATAGGAACGTGAGAAAAGTAAAAAAAGCTCGTTATTATGTTTCAAAGGATCGATGAATTCTAATAAATTATATTCATCTTCTATATCTTTTTTTCCTTATTCCATAATTCCTGATAATATTATCCAAATGCATTTAAAAATTCATCAGACTTAGAAAGAGAATAAAAAAACGTCGGAATATATAAACTTCCACTAGTAATAAAGTTCCATTTTCATTTATTCAATTAATTTCACACAATAACATTATCTGATTAAAAATCTACAATCCAGTGAAAAGATGTGATTCAATAAAATTTCTCATAAATGCCAAAAGTTTTGAATATCATTTGAGTTTACATCTCACAATCGAAATGAAAGGGTCGTTCTGTCTATAATTATGAGATGGACATGAGGAAAGACATTGCCATCTGTAAAAAAAAATATAATTAAAATCTATATGAATGTATAATACCATGGTGTATTAAACCTGAATGATCATACAAAATTTGCGAAGGTAGAATTCTTTCAACCCAGAAATCTTTGTTCAAAATTATCGAACAAATTTCTTGAAGTAGGTACATACATACTTCATGTAGATTGATGGAGTAATTTGTAATTTAAATGATATCGATTGAAATTCAATTTAAATGATCCTCGTCAACTTCCCACTGATACGAAGTCAAATCTGCTAGTTTTGAAAAATTTCAAAAACAATGTATCGTTGAAGTATACTATACACTGTGTCCATTTTCAAATAAGAAAAAATGCAAAAAAAAATTGCCACTACCACCTTCTTAATTCTTTTGCACTGCAAGTAAGTATATAGGTATAGAAATATATAGGCACAAAAAGTACATATTATATGAATTCTCCTATACAGTGCATACGATAGTCGGGAGTCGAATATTAACCCCAGTTGCCAGATACCTAGGTAGATTTTAGGCTATTTGAATTTTTTGTAAATGTAAATGTAAATGTGTGTATAACATTAAATTTATCTTTATTAAATAAATATGTATGTTACTGGCCAAACCTGATATCAGTGAATAAAACATTGAATGTTATCAAGCCCACTATAATAGTCCTCGTGAAAATAAGGGAAACAATAAATATTTATATGTTACACTCCACAGGGCTGAATTTTTAACTTTCGTCGCAAATGATACAATTTTTATACTCAATATGTACGAGTTACCGATGCTGATTTTTATAGGTTGATTATATAAGAATCAATGTTGCCTTTAACTTGCGAGTGTAATTCACTCGATAAACTGAAAAACTAAAAATTAGGCCAATTTTAGTTTTTTTAGTTCATCCGGTAACAAATACATATTTTCATAATCAGATGAAGTAATATTCACTAAACGAATTAAACATACCTCTATAATGGCATATGTCATCGTAGCCCAAAAGATCATGGTGATAGAATACTATTATGAACGTTGGGATTTAAAATATTTTTTTTATTGAAATCTATGACAAGAAATCAATCTTATAAGGAGCAAGAAGATATAAACACTTTTATTATGATAATGAGTTATGAAATTGAATTTCTTTATTACACTTTTCCGATTAATTGCAAAAATCGTTAATCGAATTCAATTAATTTTTCATTGGGTAGGACGAAATGAATTCAAGTAGATGATTAATAACATTCAGTTTCAGGAACAATAGTTATATACATTCACAGAGCGTTTCAAAAAACACTGATTACCCGATCAACGATTTGACAGTCACTCGATTTCCAAAAAGAAATCACTGGTACATTTTCATTTCTGAATATAGTGGTAACACTCGAGAATTATTCAATTGACGTATGTAGATCATAATTCGATGTGAGAATGATATTCTGAATGGTTATGACTGAATTATGGGGTATCAATTAAAACATGATAGAAAGGATACATAGATAAACAGATTCAAATGAAATAATTAAATAATATTCAATAGAATGGCAACTACGAGGCTCTATTGATATCTAGTTAGCCTAGACCAGTTCCATGCATGAAAAAAATATAGCAACGATCAATAACTCATTAGAAGTGTCAGTATGAAGTTTAATGTCGAAAAGTAAACCAGAGTTACGAAATAAATTAAAAGAAAGAAGATGTCCACCGAAATTGTGAAAATCGAAAACTTGGAGTATCGAGTCATCATCAAGTACCTGTATTTAAAAGGGTTAAGAGGTAAGCAGATTTACGAAGATATACTCAATACCCTTGGTGATCAATGTCCTTCGTATGCGACAGTGAAAAATTGGCCTGCAAGCTTCAAAAGGGGTAAATTATACATTGTAGATGATGACCTATCGGGAAGGCCAGCTTCTGTGTCAGTCCCCGAAAATATTGATGCAGTTCATGACATGATTTTATCACACCGTCGAATTGGACTAAAACGGATATCTGAAGCATTAAATATTTCACACGAACGCGTTCATCATATAATTCACGTCAATTTGTACATGAGAAAAATTGCTGCAAAATGATTCCCCATATGTTTGAATGTTGACCAAAAGCGTAGAAGCATCGCTTTCGATCTATGCTCGATTTGAAAACGATGTTGACTTCTTAAAACGAATTTTTACTATGGATGAAACTTGGGTACATTTCTACGATCCAGAAACAAAGCAACAATCGATGGAATGGCGACACTCTGGTTCTCCAACACCTTAGAAGTTTCGTGTCCAAAAATCTGCTGGAAAAGTTCTTGTTTCAGTTTTTTGAAGTAATCATGATTATGAAGTAATCATGATTGATTTTTTGGATAAGGGTAGAACAATAACTGGACATTACTGACCACTCTACGGGAAAAAATTAAAGAGAAAAGACGCGGAAAGCTAACCAAAGTTGTTTTGTTTTCACAGGACAACGCCCCTGCACACAAATCTCATGTTGCCATGCAAAAAATTCGTGATTTAGGGTTTGAATTACTAGAACACCCCCCTTATTCACCAGATTTGGCTCCATCACACTATCATCTCTTTCCTCAACTGAAAAAAGTTTAAAGGTCGTAAATTTTCTTCCAACGAGGAATTAATAAAAGCTGTGGAGGTCTGGTTTGCAGAGCAAGAAGAAACATTTTTTTTAAGTTTTGGAGATTTTGCAGGTTCGCTGTAATAAATGTATCCAATTAAGAGGAGAATATGTTGAGTAATAAAATATTTCGACATTGAAATTTTGTTTGTTTCTATAGTAGGCTAAGAATTTTTCAATATATCCTCGCATTACAACATCTCCCGAATATATTCATCTATGCTGTAGTATACTTTTTTCTGGAGTAATTCCTTCCAATCTTTTCATATTTTTAAACTCTGGAGGTAGGTATAGAATATTGGCAAACTGGAGTATCAAACATCCGATCCTGTCATTATTCTTATTCATAAATTCGGTTATTTAACAAATAAGAAAATTGCGAAGGAGAATGAAAACTTTTATGGCAAGAATCGTTCATTTCAATTCTTTCCTTTTCCGCACATTTCAACATGATATATAAGAATTACCGAATATAAAACTAAATCTTGAATTATCTTACCAGTATTTGTTAAAAAAAATGGATTTCAAAATCCCTGTGCTGAAATGTACCTGCATATTACTTTTTTTAGAAGCCACAGCCTCCCATTTTTTCACAAAAACTGTGGAAAACTTCTCTATTGCTTTCATATTGACTGGCCCTATAAAGAAGTGTACTCACTGCAAGGGCGACTCGTCATAGGGGTCAAGGGAAATTTAGAAATTTATTTTCAGTCCGCATGTTTATTTCTTACAACCATGTAGGTACATAATTACAACACGAAAAATCAGCACCTGGTAGTCAGTCGTCTATTGAGATATTGTCTAGCGTGATAACTCTGGAAAACGCCGCTTATCTCGGATCTAGTGACCATTTTGATGTCTTCCAACGACCTTCGAAATTTCTGATTCTGGTTGTCCCTCTTCGAGTAGGTCCTCAGAGCACGTTCAGCCCAGGTTTGGGCTCGAGGAGGCTCCGTCCTGTACCCCTTTGATCGTTTCTCCAAGTAATCGAGGACATTGTCGTAGTAGCTGTACTGGTAATCGTACAGACATTTGTACTGCTGGAATTTCGGTCTAGAATGAGAAAAATAAGTTTGGATCTGTTCAAAACAACAGTTTGGTACCTCAAAGACTTACAAATTGGCTTATATCAGTTGAGAGGATTGATGAAAACGTGATCAATAATTTAAAAATATGTAGTTGCTCGAAAGAAATGTCAGGTAAAACATATATATAAAAGTACAGTAGAAAAATGCATAGGTATACTCCATTCACATTTATTTTAGCAGTCGGTTGGCCATGAAATAATTTTCTCAAGTTTGTGTAACTAGAACGGAGTAAGGTTGGCACTCATGAAATGTCGTTAATGTCATAACGCCGTTGCCACAACTAATATCAATTTTTATTACGAAAATGCCGAAAGTGATTGAAAAAGAGAGACAGGGTTTCAGGAAGTGCTATTTGGAATTCAGGTCCGCTCATTCAAATAGTTATACACTGATATTCTAAAATCCACAAAACGTCCAGACGGTAGCTAACATATTCAATGTAAGAGAATTTATATAATGTTTCATCTGAATCTAAACGACTTATATTTCAGCTGAATATTCCCACAATCAGAAAGATTGTAAATGAAGAGGATAACAAAGAATTTCCTTCTATTGGGAGACCCAAAAAAGTGGTGGCATTTGAGAATTTCATGTTTGAATTAATGCGAAAAGTTTACTACAGGATTTTCGATGGATGTCATCGTAGAATAAGTTCCCGAAAATTGATTTTTCTATTTTTCATTTGACTTGTCCTATACATTGTAAATGTCTTAAGGTACCAATAAATACCATTATTATTATATCAATGATGAACAGCCACAAACACGCGCCAGTTGTCTTGTTGATTGTTTATTCATGTGAAATTTTTGTTCAAAGATGAAGTTCATCTTGACTTGAAACTTCCTTCAATTCCTTCCACTTATATTGATGCAAGATGATTTTTGTTGAAGAATTTAACATTCTTGTAATTGTCTGTTAATTCATTCGGGAGATACCCATTCCCAACCACTGCATCATATGCATTTCATCTTCGGGTTAATATTTTTGAAATCTACAACTGATGTAACGTATTCAAACTTTAGCCAAGGAAGATAACGAACATTAACTCTCCTCAAGCTAGTGCATATTATGATATTATACTGATCTCTTGTATTTTCCATGCAAATAACTGGATTTGGTATGCCTTCAATCAGTTTGTATAAACTTCAATTATGTTCGTCACATATTTTCCGAAGAGATTCGACATTGTGATAAAATACGTAATATCAGAAACTTTTACGTAGAACGGGCAACATAGCGTTGATTTAAAACCCAAAAATGTTTTGACAAGCGTCATAACCCCACATTTTCGTACTATACAGAGTGAAATGTGTCAAATTTCCATGGCCAACCGACTGCTAAAATAAAAGTGAATGGAGTATACCTATAAATGCAACAAAGGTATTATAATTTTGTTCAAGATGAAAATCAAAGTGAACTCATTTCTACTTGGTGATGGTGCACAAATGGTGAATGATTTTTTTCAAATTAAATGTAGCAATATAACTTGCCTCCATTCTTTGTTTTTTTTTCCATTATATGTTTAAAATCATTTATGTACCTACTCATACACAGCGTTGAGTTTTATGGGTACATTTGTGCTTTATTCCGTTTTTTTTTTTCGTAGTGTACTAATTACTGTTCAAAAAAATTAGTTATTTCAGGAAGAAATTGCTTTTGTACACTGTACTTATTTTTAATATTATCATTAAAATTTTATCGAAAAGTCTAGGGAGTATAGGATATGAGAATTTGATACGAATTTTGGAAAATGAGAACTCTTATATTTTTCCACGCTTAAGGCGTTAGCGACAATCAGGTTTTAAAAAGAAATTTTTTTTTAGGATATATTGTGGACAAAAAGCTATTCTATTTTGTGAATGATAGTTTTCGTCAGCTAGTAGAAAATCAGGCACTAAGAATTAAATTTCTTTTGAAGTACTATCTCAAATCTCTGCCGCTAAATTTTATATTCTATATTTGTTTCATATTTAATTTGAATAGCATATTATCATACCTATCATTCTCAAAAATCTTTTCGCCATTTTTTTCGAAATTTCCCAACATTTGTATGAATGGATGATTTGGATGAAATTCTCAGATTTATTACCAAAAGAGTTGCTCTTTCAGAATATGTATCACATTCTCATCTATGGTTATTGTTATTAAGAGATAATCCACTCGAAAGGTGACTATCGAAAAATTTCCAAAAAGATGGAATCAATTGAATAATCGTCAAGACCGTACGGTTGAGCCAAGATGGATCTTCATATACCTAAACTATGGAAATAAGATACCTTTTATTAAAACGAAGAATTTAATCGTCAACAACTTAACAATATTAATTGTATTATACTCTATAATTTCATTTGTCAGCCGATACGTTCTGAACTTCATTCCTCTAAAGTCTATGTCACTCAATGAAAATTTTCCATGTTTTCATGAAACTCAATTTATCGATCACATCATGGATGACACCCTCCTACTCATGTATTCCTTCGAGTGGTAAGATATGAATGTTGACCGCCTGGTTTTCTTCTCGATCTTCTTCGCCATCTTGAGTTTTTCTTCTATCTCTCTTCTGTAAGACTCTAATTTGTCTATTTTACTGACATAAGTGCGTAATGCCCTTTCTGCCCATGTTTGAGGTCGGGGTATTTCTGAATTTAACCCCCTACTTTTTCTGTCCAAGTAGTCGATCACATCGTTATAGTAGCTATGTTGATAATCATACAGATAATTGTACTGTAGAAATTTCGGCCTGTAAAGAGATATTTTGAAAATGTTGGTGTGCTCTCATTGGATGATGTTGAACACTGAATGTTACGATGAAGTGGTATTAGCAGACTTGGACACATTGGTGATTCCTGATGACGTCTAAAATTAATCCACCCAAACGGGTTGAATTTTAAGATTAAGAATCTGAGGACCCCTTCGATAGACTCTGAACCGATTCGTACACTAAGGGCCGGTTTCATAATTAAACCTAAAGTCGCTTTAATTTTAAAGCTTCCTTTAACCCTACTGAAAATGACACTAAAGGAAGCTCAAAGTGACTTTAAATTCGATTATGAAATTGGACGTAATTTAAGTTTCTAAAAATTGTTTTCATGATGTGATTAGACAGCTACTATACTGCATTCACATTCATTTTAGCAGTCGGTTGGCCATGAAATAATTTTCTCAAGTTTTTGTAACTAGAACGGAGTAGGGTTGGCACTCATGAAATGTCGTTAATGTCATAACGCCGTTGCCACAACTAATATTACGAAATGTCGAAAGTGATTGAAAAAAGAGACAGGGTTTCAGAAAGTGCTATTTAGAATTCAGGTCCGCTCATTCAAATAGTTATATCCCGATATTCTGAAATCCACAATACGTCAGACGGTAGCGAACATATTCAATGTAAGAGAATTTATATAATGTTTCATCTGAATCTAAACGACTTATATTTCAGTTGAATATTTCCACAGTCAGAAAGATTGTGAATGAAGAGGATGACAAAGAATTCCCTTCTATCAAGAGGCTCAAAAAAGTGGTGGCATTTGAGAATTTTATGTTTGAGTGAATTAATACGAAAAGTTTACTACAGAATTTTCGATGAATGTCATCGTAGAATAAGTTCCCGAAAATTGATTTTTCTCTTTTTCATTTGACTTGTCCTATACATTGTAAATGTCTTAAGGTACCAATGAATACCTAATTATTATTATTATCTCAATGCATTAAGATGAACAACCACAAAGATGCGCCAGATGTCCTGCTAATTGTTTGTTTATGTGAAAGTTCATCTTAATTGAAAATTCCTTTAATTCCTTTTACTTATATTGATGCAAGATGTTTTTCGTTGAAGAATTTAATATGCTTGTAATTATCTGTTAATTCCTTCGGGAGATACCCATTCCCAACCTCAACAACATATGCATTTTATATTCGGGTTAATATTTTTGCAATCTACAACTGATGTAAAGTATTCAAACTAGTGCATATTATGATATTATACTGATCTCTTGTATTTTCCATGCAAATAACTGGATTTGGTTTGCCTTCAATCAGTTTGTATAAACTTCAATTATGTTCGTCACATATTTTCCGAAGAGTTTTGACATTGTGATAAAATACGTAATAACAGAAACTTTTACGTAGAACGGGCTACATAGCGTTGATTTAAAATCCGAAAATGTTTTGACAAGCGTCATAACCCCACATTTTCGTACTATACAGAGTGAAATGTCTCAAATTTCCATGGCCAACCGACTGCTAAAATAAAAGTGAATGGAGTATACAGCTCAATTTTTTCCGTGACTCGTATAAATATTTTAACAGTAGACATTTTTTCCTTTACAGCTCAGTTTGAAAGATACAGGCTGTTGATAAACCATAAAAAATGTCGGTTTTATCGATTGAAATGAATGTCGGAATATAGTTTTTCATTAATTTTATGAATCTTGTTCCAAAATGTTCAAAAATCAAAAAGTATCTGTGAAATTCGAAAAATTGGTTACTTTAGCTGAATACAACTCTGTTAAAAAGATCCGCAGATGTGTAGTGTCACAGATTCAGCTAGTTATTCTGAAGATTATTTTGTTTTTCAAGAGGTGGCACAGCTCATTATAAAAAATTAAAATGGCTATATCCTTTTATCAGGGCCGAATCGGAAAAAATGGTATAGGAAAAAGGTGTTTCTTCGGACCTCAAGAATCTACTGTTGAAAATTTGTACTAGTCAGGCTCACCCTGCATAGACAAAGTAATGATTCTAATTTGACGAATAGCTAGTACTCAAGTACTTGACAAAAGTTGAGATTTTTGCAGGGATATGAAGCAAAAACTCAACATTTTAGAATATTCTGAAATAAACATTCTTTGCCGCGAGATGAGCCTTTACACACCAAATATCCTAGGTATATTACGCAAACATATTACGAAACAAGGAAAAAAGCGCTGAAAGGTAACTGCCATGAATTCGAACCATTCAGCGCTTTTTTTACTTGTTTAATTATCGTAATATACGATATTTGCAATCTTGGAACTTGAGCATATGGATGCATACTGCTATCAGTGCTATCTTCACTATGAGAGTTAGGAAGTTGAATTGGGTTGGTCAGATGTCGCTACGGTGTATTTATATCTACATCATATCATTCATATCCGCTATTGACATCGAATAAAAGGGCTTTTCGTCGACGAAGGAGTTGTGTTGGTCTGGCGAGGTCAAATGAGACCGAAAGCATGGTCAACATCTACTCTTCTTCAATGGGACGTTTTTTTCCAGGGGGCTCCACATAATGGCAAATTGGATAGTTCGATTCAGACCGTAAGCTTTTTATTACATCGATGGAATTTTTTTGAAAGAGATCTTTGATAAATTGAATTTCAAAAATTAAGATATGATGAAATATTGTTTTGATCATTCTGTTTTCTGCCATTTTCCTTATGGATATGCTTTTTTTGCAGACGTCCGTGTTCGGGCGTGAATAAATTTGTCGAGTGGGCTCGTGTCAATTTTTCGAGAGAACAAAGCCAGGAAATTTCCACTGGCATATGTTCATATCGTGAATAATGAAGTTATTTCTGTGTTAAATGAACGAGCTCGTTAATTTGGTACGAATTATATCGTAGCAATCTGTCCGATTTATGGCGAAACGTGTTTCGCGATGTTGTACGAGTGTATACTATCTGACAAAAATAAGGCTCATCGTTATAACTCAGATCTGCTTCAACGGCTAAATTCCGAGTCGTGGCTACAAAAAATATCGATTAGTTTCGTCTTTCTAAAATGATAATATGACTCAAGTCTCCTGCGATATCTCCTATCGAAAGCCCCAATTATTATGTCTCACCATCTGCCAATAACCGTCTTCTTTTTCGCCTTCATGAGGTGCTCCTTCCGAGCTCTACTGAGGCTTTTTGTCCCATTAATCATCCGCATGCAGTTGGAGAGACTCATAATACATTCAGTTTTACTGTTTTTTTTCTTTCGGTCTTTCAAAATTTGTAAATAAAATTTAAAATATTGACATACAGGGTTTTTTTCGATTCAAGACCTACTATTTATGTAAATTTTTTGAGACTGCACCTAAAAAAAGGCGTTTTTTATAATTTTTATCGTCTCAACTGGGGACGAAGAATGTATAAGCCATGGGGAGAATTACTAAACCAGCCTGTATCAAACTAATGAAAAAGATAGACCCATTAAATATACAGGGTATCTGTAAAAAATGCGAAGGACTTGGGGAGATGATTCCTCAATGAAAATAAGTATAGGTAGTTCCTATAATTTTTTTTCGAAATCGACCTCCCTTTCAAGATACAGCATGTGGAAGGAGATGGCGAGTTGACAGTTTTTAATTTTTTTTACGGGTGCTAAAAAACACTGAACCATAAAACTACACATAATATGGAGCACTAAGACCCGTTTGCACCAAACGCACTTAGAGTTAAGTGTCCCTTAAAATGAACCCTTAACTTAAATTACGTTGCACCAACTGTTAAGTGACATTTAAATGGCTAAAGCTAAGATCTGAAAATATGGTGTATGCACTCGTCAATTTTTGAATGGAATGACATTAGACTAAATCGAAAATAAGAGATTCGTTTCGTGGCGGGGCCACCATGTTCTATCCTTGTTCTATGAAAGAAAATCTAATGATACTCTCTCGCTTTATTTTGTTCTGCGTTTATATCGATCACAGATTACAGTCATCTCTGTGTTCCTGATCCATCAAAAAATCAGCTGTTAACGAATATTTGTGATTTACACTTGTATCAGAAACAAATTGTCTGTCTCTGCTTGTATTTTTGTTGTAAAAACGAATCTGCAGATATTTCAACACACTATAGAAGGATTCGAAGGAGTACTTCTATTTTTCTTCAAGATAATTTTTATTTGACAAATTGTATTCGTGAGGAAGGCAATTCAATATGATTTCAATAAAACACAGTTGATTGGCGAAATATTCAATATATTCAGTTGACTCAAACGCAATTTTCACTATACTTGTGAAGAATATTTGAAGAACAGATTCCAACAGATTAACATACTTCTGTTTCTTAATACATGCTCACAATTCACATTACATTTTTTCAATACAGTTCCTTTATTGCTTAAATATTGCTGAAGTTGCCATAAAACTGTTAGCTCTATCCGTCCCGAATGTTCATCTGATTTGGCTCTGCCTCAATTTCCAACAACAAAGGGCGATAGTCCAACAACACCGAATTCTTAGCTATAGTTCTTGATTGTCCATACAGAAAACTGCTCAATAAATGAATATTATACGACCTTTCCCGAAAGTAATACATTTTCACACACCAATAATCGCTTATAAATACAGCACATTCGGAAGTCGTAGGAATGCATTCAAATTATTTTCAAATATCATTTGACAACTGTCAATTCCTAAACGGCGCTACCTACAGTGAGAAAAACGAAACTTATCTCTTATTTTCGAAGCGGGAAAAACAAAATCTAATCAGTGCATACACCATGTTTTTAGACATCTTAGCTAAAGCTAGCCTTAAATTTAAGC
Organism: Coccinella septempunctata; assembly: GCF_907165205.1. NCBI lineage: Eukaryota > Metazoa > Arthropoda > Insecta > Coleoptera > Coccinellidae > Coccinella > Coccinella septempunctata. The sequence continues at coordinate 752,317 of NC_058189.1, forward strand.
GCTCCTGTAATGACCACTTAGGTATTTAAGGGCGGGATTTTAACCTAAAATAATTTGTTGAACTCATAAACTGGCTGCAGAACTGCTGTGGTTTTTCTATTAACGTCAAGTACCTTTTATTTGACAATCCATTTCATTATCCATCATAATGCTAATTCAGCAACAAAACGTTGTCACTCTTTGATAATAATATAATAGTTTACTTGACACTGACTGACAGGACAGGCCCGTTTGCACCAATCCCCCTTAAAATGAGTACTCAACTAAGCGTAGTTTAAAGTTAATGGACGCTTAATTTTATTGCCAGTTGCACGACCAGTGGCGTACCGACATAGTTCGGGGCCTGGGGCGGCTTTTGATGAGGGGGCCCTATAGAATATATTTAAAGATGAAACTTTTCCTCAAAATTTTTTGAAGGTTAGTTTTAATGCATCGTGATGAACACCCCACATAGTAACACTAATAAGTCTTTTCACTGTCTACAGCTTGAGAGCTAGCAGCGAAAAGGACCCTCTGTCTCGGGATGAACAGACGCCTCAGCTCGCTTAACCGTTTTTGTCCGTGCGCATTGTACTTGCGCAAGCTTTGAGTGAAAGCTGCCCAGTGGACTGTATTTTGAATGTTGACGGAACAATAACTAACTAACCATTTGTATAATGTGGAGGTCTTTGCCGTCATGGGGCCTGATAAGTTATTTAAATTTTTTTTTTTAAATATGTTTGGTTTTTTTTTGCCCATCATTTGGGGGCCTATGCTGGTGCGGGGCCTGGGGCGGACCGCCCCACCGCCCCCCCCTACGGTACGCTACTGTGCACGACTGCGGCTTAACAGAATCTTAAGTAAGGAGCCCTTAAGTTTTGATATCTAGTGATATTTCAGTTTTTTATTTTGGTGCAACTTCATTCTAGTCCAATAAAGCCTTTTCATTGGTTGGCCGGTTGCCGATGATCGTTGTCATTTCATCAACCTAACTTTATTGTCCTGTCAGTCAGTGTCAAGTAAACTATTATATTATTATCAAAGAGTGACAACTTTTTGTTGCTGAATAGGTATTATTATTGATAATGAAATGGATTGTCAAATAAAAGGTACTTGACGTTATTAGAAAAACCACAGCAGTCCTGCAGCCAGTTTATGAGTTCAACAAATTATTTTAGGTTAGAATCCCGCCCTTAAATACCTAAGTGGTCATTACAGGAGCGCTTAAATTTAAGGCTAGCTTTAGCCATTTAAATGTCACTTAACAGTAGGTGCAACGTAATTTAAGTTAAGGGTTCATTTTAAGGGACACTTAACACTAAGTGCGTTTGGTGCAAACGGGTCTTAGTGCTTCATATTATGTATAATTTTATGACTCAGTGTTTTTTAGAAATCATAAAAAAATTAAAAACTGTCAACTCGTCACGTCATCGCCTTCCAAAGGCTGTATCTTGGAAGGGAGGTCGATTTCGAAAAAAAAATTATAGGAACTACCCATGCTTATTTTCATCGAGGAATCATCTCCCATACGGCCGTTTTCAATAAACCTATCTATCCATTGTTTCACTTACCGAAGATATGTAGAAAAACCATGTGATTTCGTTTCTATGATCTATCTGTAGATATATTTTAGAATGTTTACCAATCGTCAGTGAAACGATGGATAGATAGGTTTATTGAAAAAGGCCGTAAGTCCTTCGCATTTATTTACAGACACCCTGTAGATTATTTAGAGGACTTTGGTGTCCTCTGTCTACCATTACTTTATGTCGAGTTGTATACGGCTGACTGGTAGTCGACACGTGTGTAGACATGTAGGGAAAAAACTTTCATTTCTCGTTCGCCAATTAAATATGGAGTCGCCTGCCAAGTCTCGCATCAAAAACGAGACCCTTTTGCATTTTTTTCCACTCACTATATACTAATATCTGTCTGTTAGTATAAGTAACTATGCAATTGTTCGACTGCGTCATGACTTACTTACATGAGGGACCGTCTGACGTTAATTTCGAAGCTTAATTTTAATGAAAGAGGACATAATGGTTTTGCGGTTTCGGCCCACAACAAAATATCTGATTATGTATTATTTGTCAAATCAATCTTAATTTAGAATGTATCGAAATAGCATCTACAGTAGACACTAACATTGTTCTCTGAAGTGATTTATTCGCACTGAATGTTTAAAGGAGCAACAAGGACTAAAAATAGGACAACGGATCGTAGAGACCTTGGTGTGAAACCGATTGTTCCTAAGCTGATGTAATTGAATTATGCATTTGTGATTTGTGTCTATGAGAAAGTGTGATTTATCGTTCCTCATCAGCGGACAATTATATCCCTGTCAGAGTAAATGAACGAATGGACGTATGGGAATATTTTTCGGGCAAATTACAAGTACAATAATTTTCTTTGTCGCAGCAACTTGTGACCCGTCAATTCGTTCTGTCAGAAGATATGGTACAGTCATTATACAGAATGTTCAACAAGACATGAAATTCAATTTATGGCATAGTAAAAAGACGTTAATTTATGGATGTGGCTCGTTAAAAAGATAATACTCGTTGAGAGATAATGCTAGATGAAGATATACATATAGTTGCGAAATATTTCGTATAAAATTAAGTATTGTGCCGAGATGATATATCACTTTATTGAGATTTCACTTCCTCAACTTCATTCGGGATCTGAAGTTGGTAGTCTCTTCAGTCTCCTCCTAACACTGCATATCAGCATATGTTTTTTTTTTCATGTATTAAACAAATTTTCTGGAAATGTATTGACCGAATTTTCATTTCAATAATTCATATAGAAATAGAAACTACGGAAATAATATTGGGGAAGTGAATCTCCCAAAACAATTCCCCATCGCTGAATATAGAAAAATCGAAAACAGCTAAATATTTTGAATAGAAAGGTTCAATGCTAAAGGTATGAAATGACTCATATAGGTATACAGAATCAAGTTTGTACCTATATTCTCAAGAATCTTTCCAAAAAGAATTAACCTACTGTAGATTCGGGTGACTTGGGACGATTTTTGAATTCAATGTATATTTTCAAAACGGTGATCTCTTTTTATCTGAAAAAGAGGTTCGAATATGCTTAATGACTCAGACTAGGTATTGATTAGGATATATACCATAACCATGCGTCAGAATTAGGATATAAATTTTGAAAACAATAAAATATACTTGTCCCAAGTCACCCACCGATTTGCTTGGGGACACAAGTTAAAATATATTGATTTCTCAACTCTCAAATGAAATAGGTGACTTGGGACGATGTATAGTTTTGAAAAACTAGAATTTGTGATTTTATAGTTGAAATTCGGTGAGGAAATTAAATGATAAACCCCTATTACAGCGAAAGTAAATATATTGCGACTCAAATGTAAAAAAACTAAACAAAATAAGGGAACTTTGATTTCTTTCATTCTTTGGTGACTTCTTTGTGGAAATAACGTAAATAATAATATACTGTGAAACAACAAAATAAATGAATGTGACCGTGTTGCCGTTTGATTTGTAAACAACCTTGTTTCATGAGATATCTAAACCCCAATATCCCACGTATCCAAAAAAAAATACACCTGCACAAAGTGAAACACATGTACAGGACACTAGAAAGTATAAGGCCCATAATAAACGCGCTTTTACTCTCCTGAGTTCGTTAATTTTTCCTATCAATTCAAACGCTCTGGTCACGGCTAACTCAACAGGAATTAATTGTTAAACTAACCGAAAAGACGCTACACAACCTTATAAGTTTGTCCCTTCACTCATTAATGGTAAGAAACAAAGAAATCTATCTGCAAGGGGGTTAACTGTCCCAAGTTACAGGACTGTCCCAAGTCACCTGAATCTACCGGTAGTAATGATATGAGATTCAAGAGACTTGTCGGTCAAATTGAGTGCTGCAGATCAAATACTGTTTATTCTTATCAACAACAAATAGCAAAAACAATTTCAACAAAATGTCCTATATATGTACCCCTTCCACCTTTATTCACTTTTCTCCTAAAGTAGCAAAACACCTGACGTTAAGTTAAGGAATACATTAATTTGCAACTGTAGATTGTTTGATTATGATAATCGAAAAATAAAGTTAGGATACATGTCCATTTCATGAATGTAAATTCAAACCATACTGAACTAATGCCAAAATGTTATCAAAGAGTTATGTCATTCAGGCTTACGTTTCGTAATGAATACAAAAGGTTGAGCTGTTTGCCCTTGAAATTCTATCAATGATCTTTAAGGTGGTTGGTTCCTCTAGCGTTCGTACAGAGTGATATGTGAATCAACGAATACAATAATACATATTAGTTATTTATACAGCAAGTGAGTTAAAAGAATGTTTATTCATGAGAAGAAAGGTTAATCCACGAGCCCAAAGGGCGAGTAGATTTATTTCTTCGAAGAATAAACATTTATAACTCACGTGTTGTATACAAAATTTTTATTAGGATTCAAATGATAACAGTTTCCAGAAAATGATCTCATTTATGAAATGACATGAAAGGTGTCGCTTCGATTGATTGTTGCTAGGGCATTATTCAATCCATAGCAACAAGCGCATTAAGCGCAAGATGACGTTTATCCACTATTTTATTTCACATTTCAATGAAATGTATCGGCCATCCAATTGTAATAGCAGCAATAAAATCAAACCTTCATTCTTTTGACCAAAAATCCGATAATTATTGCCGTTAAAAAAATTTATTTCACTGAAAGCATAAACATCAACTAACTTCTTTGCCACCTCATATCTTCGCCATATTTTCAAATGGCGCCTAAAACAGTCTTTTGACAATATCTCCTTTCCGACTCAAGCAATGAATGCAATATTGCCAAATTTAATGCAATTTTTTTGATCTGAAAACTGTATAACATGATTTTCAATAATATGAGTTAGCCTAGACCAGTTCCATGCATACAAAAAATATTGCGTTACCATAGCAACGAACAATAACTCGTTAGAAGTGTCAGTGTGAAGTTTGAGGTAAAAAAGTAAACCAGAGTTACGCAATAAATTAAAAGGAAAAAGAGTCCACCGAAATTGTGAAAATCGAAAAATTGGAGTATCGAGCCATCATCGAGTACCTGTATTTAAAAGGGTTAAGAGGTAAGCAGATTTACGAAGATATGCTTAATACCCTTGGTGATCAATGTCCTTCGTATGCGACCGTGAAAAAAATTGGACTGCATGCAAGCTTCAAAAGAGGTAAAGTTTCCATTGAAGATGATGACCGATCGGGAAGGCCAGTTTCTGTGTCAGTCCCCGAAAATATCGAAGCAGTTCATGACATGATTTTATCAGACCGTCGAATTGGGCTAAAGGGATATCTGAAGCACTGAATATTTCATACGAATGCTTTCATCCTATAGTTCACGTCATTTTGGACATGGGAAAAATTGCTGCAAAATGGATCCCCAAGTGTTGACCAAATGCGTGCAAGGGTAAATGCATCGCGTTCGATCTGTGCTCGATTTGACAACGATGTAGACTTCTTAAACCGAATTGTTTATATGAATGTGACTTGGATACATTGCTACGAACCAGAAACAAAGCAAAAATCGATGAAATGGCGACACTCTGGTTCTCCAAGACCTAAGAAGTTTCGTGTCCAAGAATCTGCTGGAAAAGTTCTTGCTTCTGTTTTTTGGGATTGCCATGGAGTAATCATGATTAGAACTATAACCGAAGATTACTATACGACATTACTGCCACTCTACGGGAAAAAATTTAAGAGAAAAGACGCAAAAAGCTATCCAAAGGTGTTTTCTTTTTGCAGGACAACGCCCCTGCACACAAATCTCATGTTGCCATGCAAAAAATTCGTGATGTAGAATTTGAATCATCTCGTTCCTCAACTGAAAAAAGTCGTAAATTTTCTTCCAACGAGGATGTAATAGAAGCTGTGGAGGTCCGGTTTGCAGAGCAAGAAGAAACTTTTTTTTTGAAAGAGAATATGCTGAGTAATAAAATATATTGACATTGAAATTTTGTTTGGTTCTATAGTAGGCTAAGAATTTTTCAATATATCCTCGTACTACTGGTCATATGAGTCATTACTGGTAAACTTTACCTTCACCCTCCTAGCGAAACACATATCATGGATAAATAAGTCATGTAAGTGTAGTAGTTACGAATTTTTGTCCAGTGATGGCCACATCGATTCAACAAATCGCTGACACAAATTACATAATAAGTAACTTGCATTTGCATCTTTAGAATTAGAGGATTTGAACATTCTTGTTCTTTTCTATCAGATTGAAAAATATCATAACACCTTACGTTGCGGTAAGCTGAATATGCCATTAGTGATTTGATTGAGTTGCTCATTCCTTCAGTTAATAAGTATTGTTTAGAGGACCTTTATTTTAGTAAGTGTTCTTGTATTAACGGTATATGCCTTAATTCATCGAAAACACTCCAAAATCTTAGCCAAAGTTTCCGTGAAGATATTCACACTTCTTCAAAATAACAATATGTCTTGAATAAAATAACAAATTCAAAATACATGGAATACGAGTTCATACAATTCACGTTTTGTAGGATGGACCAGCCATTTATTTAATCGAGGAGTTGCATATTTGCAAGCAGTGAAGGAAAAAAAATACGTCCAGAAAACTTTGGACTGATTAGTGAAGTGTTTTTCATCTCCAAAGGCATGCTACAAAAAAAAATGTTTTCCGAGCTAACTGCGTGATTTTCAAGAAATTATAAGTAACATAAAAACAAACTTCCACAACGTTACTTCAAATGGAACAACAGAACAACATGTAAAAAAAAAACGAATTTATCACTTGTTTCATTATTTTTTGGATATTTCTGTTCCTACTCTCCTACCTTATCCAATGTTTGAAGAGGATTAGCTTGTCGGGATCTAAATATTCGTCCTCAGCAGCAGCCTCCTCTTGTTGTGCTTGTTCTTCGGCGCTTTGAGCAGCTTCCTTTTGGTCTTGGGGTGCGGCTTCACTCGGTTTTGCACCTTTTGCTCCTTTTTTTTCTGGCTCAGGCGCTGGAGCTGGTTCTTCGTCCATAGATGTGAACCAATCATCGTTTTCGTCACCCATTTTTTTCTAAGAATGAATCACCATTGTAGTATGAATAAATAATTCAACGATATTCAACCTTGCAGAAGTTGACATATAATTAAATTACTTATACAGGGTAATTAAAAGGTCCTGGTGATAATTTTGAGGAGTGATAGTTCTGATTAAAATAAGTTTTTTCAAGTAAATCTTTTCTCTATCGAATCCCTTCGATTTCTTTGATATAAATTCTTAACGAGTTGCGATAATAAGCGTTTGAATTCTGGCTAAAATTGTGCTCAGCACATTTCCAATATTTTCATGTTTTTTTTTGAGTTCCTATAAAAGAGCAGTGGCGTGTGTTTTCAGTCGCACCTACAATTTCTACGCCAATGAGAATAGAAGGTATTTAAAGCCATTTCGTAATTTTTCCAACTTTCTCCACAGAAAAGTACTCTTATTGAAGCCAATAAGACCTACCATTTTCGAGAGAACTGACTTCACATTTACTGAGACACCAATATTTGACTCAAAATAATCAACACTTTTAATTCGAACTCTTTTTTTCCAGCTTATGAAATGTTAACTCTAGTACAATATGCACCAAAATCCGCACGCCTATTTTTCCAACTTAGTTCAGAATTAGTAAAAATGAAAAACATTTCAACAACCTGTATCTCCAAAGAGAAACGAGATAGAAACAAATTTCACTTGAAAAAAATTCTTATTTCAACTAGAAGTAATATTATTTTTTATCAGTTAGAACCTGGACTTTTAAATCACCCTGTATAAAAGAAAAAACAGTTAATTCCATGAGATTTGATCCTTTTTTAGATTCCATAGAATTTTTCATTCGATTCAAATACAGATGAAATCCAATAAGCCAATCTTGAAGTCTTGTATCTCCCAGAAAATATTTTCGATATTATTATCTACTGACAAAATTGAAATGAAAGGTACAATAAAAAAAAATTTAATCAACCGTAAATACAAAAATGAATTTTTTCGTTCTTATACGGACAACAACGAACACAGAAAGGACAAAGGCAAATACTTCTACCGATCAAGTTTATTAAGTCGTAAAATATAGTTCAAAATTCACTATCAATCATTGAATTAAACTTTTCCTACCACCCTCGATTGATTTCTCTGATTAGAAGGGAGTAAAACAATGCACGCAGGATGTGTAGTAAAGCTAGGACATTGAAAACTGAAAATTTCCCCGATATAATCAATTAGTGCAAACAAGCGTAATCGAAAATTTCATCTCGATTCAATTCACTTACCTTGATTAAATCCGGTACAGGACACTACTAGACCCTTTCAGTATTGTAATTTCGGACGTTGTGACAACGGCACTTTTAAATTAGCCACAATCTATTATCCCTACCTACTACCCTGATAGTTGCCAATTTTTCAATGTCTTATATATCATTAGCTCGGGAACATCCAACCTTTTGATCAGCAGCATTTTCAAGATATCCGATAGCGTATTGTTTATTTACATTCATTGCGGAGCATGCCATGCACTTACTCGAAGCTTCCTGCATATATGTAGATTTGTCACCACCGGAGAAAACGGAGAAAACAGTGTTTTTTTTTACGGAAGTTCTTTCAAAAACTATCTCATCTCAATATGGATTTGGAAACTTTTCGAAAGTTTCGTTTAGGTTGATAACTATTGAGAGGGTCCTTGTTGGTCTATGCCGATGTTTCGATTTATTTAAAATCGTCTTCAGGGCTTTACAATAGATGATACAACGTTAAGACGCTATTTAAAGAAGGTGGCATTGCAAATCAACAAGAAAAATATCAGAACAATTTGGAAAGAAACACATATAAAAAGTTTTGTATACGAACAATCCACTAAAACAAGCAAACATTAATGAAGGGCAAGGGTAAAAAAAAAGATCGAACAAATTAACAACTTGGTTACATATATATATAAATATAAAAAGAGTATTTATTATTGACCCTTCAATGAAATTAATTGAAGCTACTCACATTGTCAGTTGGTCTCTATTGTCATCTTTAGTAATAAATAATTGAAGGATGATATGATAACAGGCATACTACGGAACTTAATTCGAATTAATCAGAAATGAAAATGAAATATATTCATTGGATTGTTCGTATACAAAACTTCTTATATGTGTTTCCTTCCAAATTGTTCTGATATTTTTCTTGTGAATTTGCAATGCCACCTTCTTTAAATAGCGTCTTATTCATTTTGTACCATCTATTGTGTAGAGCCCTGAAGACGATTTTTAAATAAATCGAAACGTCGCCTTTCGTTAAATTGAGTCTCTTTAACCTAGACCAACAAGGACCCTCTTAATAGTTATCAAATTAAAATAAGGTCTTTAAAAATACATTACATAATGGTCATGTCATAATGGGAAAACTGGAAGACGTGGGTGATATCTTGTGTTCGAAAAAGATTCATAAAATAAATGACAAACTATATTCCGACATCCATTTCATTCGATAAAACCGTTCGTGAGATAGAAGAAAAAATAACATTTTTTATGGTTATTTAACAGCCTGTATCTCAAACCGATTTTGAATGAGGTATCACTTATGCTATCTTCCCTATTCGAAATATAGAAGTTGGGGTTGTAACTTGTAACACTCAGGGTAGAAGCGTTATGGTTGTGAATTCAATCTTGAAAGTTACCCCCCTGGATAAAAATCAAAATGTTTGTTTTTTGGAGAAGAAATTGGAAATAGTAGAGGGTCTTTGCAAGATTTCTCCTTATGCTGAGGGGTTTTTGTTATTTCAACACCTCGGGAAGACTTTGCCACTTTTCGGACACGAAAATCCTCCCAGCATAAGGAAAAAAAGCGGTCCTACGGGGGGTAAAGAGGGTAAGTACCCCCCTCACTCAGAGACCACAACGAATTCGATTTTTTAAATTTTATTCATGAAAAAACTCAGAAAAAGAAAAGGAGAGATTCCTTGTACAATTTTAAGAAAATATATTGGACTGCAAATGCTACCTAGAGATACCTACAGGGTGTTATTTAAAGTCTTGATTTGAAATTTTAATTGTTCTTTCAATTATTACCCCCCCTCATTCAGAAATTCAGTCTAGGACCGCCATTGCATTGAATTGCTACGTCACCATTTCATAAAATAACCTTTTTTTCTTAAAAATCCACTATAATTTCTTCGGTTATGTTGGTGAATTTTTCTATACAGTGCTGTGAACCACCATTCTTGGTCTATAAGTACCTAACTGGCGCAGGGTATTCATTTCCGATCTTTCTTTTTTCTACAGGGTGTGAAAAAGGATAAGCGAACATTTTTCTACCTCTTCAACAATAGCAGTTTCGTGCAAATAAAAGGGATATGTGATATAAAAAAAAGAAAACCTTAATTCTATATTGAATTTTCCACAGTTTTGTTGATTTTTACAATTCAAGCGAAGGTTTTTAAATGTTTAGTGAAAATGTGAAAAATGTAATTTTGTGTTCTTTAGTAATTTTTCAATGTGAATTCACCTGGGAGTAGAATGAGTATAGAGTTCATTATTCTTTGTGAGAATTATGTGTGGACATTCAATAATGACTACATAGCGTGGTTCAGAAGTATGAGAGCAAAAAATTAAGAAAAAACGTAGGTAATTCAGCAATTGCTGAGAAGCAGCTTAAGCTGCTTCTCACATTGTCCAAATGTTCATGAAAATAGTTTATAATCGCATAGAGTAGATGAAGTGCATGTGATGTTCAATTTCATGGCAATATTTGTTAAAGTTGATAGATTTTCCACCGATATTTCGCGTATTATATGTCAAAAGCGGAGTTCGAATTTCCATAGTGGCAAATTTTTGGGTTACAAAGCTTTGATACCTCCGCATGAAACAATTTCACAGGCACGAGGCATTCACAATCTGAAAATCCATTGGCCATTCTGTGCGAATTTAATTATTGTTTTGGCAGAGCTTTGATTGCCGCGAACCTTTAGGAGACATGTTATTTTCGTCCTCGGTAAACGTCTTCGATAATGTTAGGAATCAATCTTTCAACGAAAGATCAAGGACCAGCAGGAGAGAAAACAATAGGAATTGTGAAAGGATTCGATTTCACTTTCTGATCGGACCAATGAAAGCTTCAGGACAAAAAATATGAGTTTCGTGAATTTTTACCTAAAATAGAATTCTATACCTTCATTTATAGAAAAGGAGTTTTGATAATAGCGCAATGAATAAGAGAGTATGTATGTAAAAAATTCATTTTATTAAAACTATCAACAAATACATCTATGATGAACTGAAAATCAACTTTCAAGTTCTTCTTCTTCTTGATCGTCAGAACTATCATTTTCCTTCAGCTGATCATCAGAACTATCATCTTCTTTCGCCTGGTCTTCTGAACTATCATCTTCTCTTGTTTCATCATTATAATTGCCACCCTTATGATCATTTTGTTGGGCATTTAAACCTTCTAAATCATCTATCATCTCAGTTCGATCTGAACTCGTTTTATTCACATCAAAAAGTTCGTTATAGAGACTAGTCATTCTTTCCTTGTTGATTTCTTCTTCATCACTATCACTCACTGCCAAATAGTCCACAGCATTTTCAACAACGTCCAGAGTATCATCTTCCTCCACGTCACCATCAAAACACATATCGATATTCTTGGGGACATCCTTCATGAGAGAAAGTTCCATTTTCCTCCTAGTGAGCACATCCGTTTTTTCCAAAGCATTCTGGACATTCTTCGATGAATACCTCTCGTACATTGGAACATCGCAGTAAGGACATGTCACAATATCATATTCTTTTTCCATCTCGATATGTGCCACACACCCGCACAATGGACATTTGTACCCAGGTGTTAGGTAAATCTGCATCATTGATATGACGCATCGGCTATCTTTGTGAGGTGGTAGGCAGTTTGGACCTATAATCTGTGTGCTTCGTTAAGGAACAATCTCAAGAAAATTTGTGAAAAAGGGAGAGAATAACGACAAATGGCATTGGGGGCACAGATGGTTTAGGTTTACAACTGTGAAAAACAGCCTGAATTTGGAGATTACCGAGTTTTTGTTTGCTAGTACCGATAAGCCAGAGTCGAGACATTTTCATGGAGGATTTTCGGCACATGAGGGACATTCCGTTTCCACACCTCACCGGTGGGTATAATAAATAAATGCGACAGCTAGTGTTAAGTCTGTGCTGAGTATTCGTGTATCATTGTTATTTGGTAGCGATTCAAATTCTGAAATTCATTCTTATTAATCCTGAATTCTGTATAACGTTTACGATTTCCTCTTTCGCTTTTAGTCTGATTGATTCTTGAAGTTGCTTCTATTCAAAAGTTTAAGTAAAAGTGCGCCACCGTGATTTTAACCGCTCAACAAGTAGCTAGTGCCAAAGCAACCGCTGGAGACAACTACCGTAGGCCGAGTACAGAGGTAAGACACAACTCCGTACTTTTACTTGGCAACCTCAGTTTCAACCCCTCATCCTACCTAGTTCTACCACTTCTGGAAGTACGATTTTCTGATTGAAGTGCAAACCCGCTGGAAGCAGAAACTAGAGTGGTGAACAATTTCTTTTCCCTTATCCTTTTGGGTTTTTCTTCGCTGGAAGTGCGATTTCTGGCTGGTGTGCAAACCCGTTGGAAGCAGAAATTAGAGTAGTGAACAAGGGTACCTTCTCTTCTATCCTAATCAGTTCAATTACTTCCGAGAGTACGATTTCTGGCTGGAGTGCAAACCCATTGGAAGCAGAAACCAGAATGGTGAACAATTGTGCTCTCTTTTCCCTTATCCTTTTTGGTTGCTATTCGCTGGAAGTACAATTTGTGGTTGGCGTGCAAACCCGTTGGGAGCAGAAACTAGAGTGATGAACAAGTGTACTTTTTACCCTATCCTAATCAATAGGGAATACTCCTTCTGACGAAAATGATGTATTTTTTATGAAATATCTTCGAAACGTCACGTTTTGAAATAACCATTTCAACCGTTTTCCAAAAAAAAATATTTTAAACACTTAAAAATTAAAAATTAAAATGGGTATTTAAAATTTAAAGCGTTTCATTTCGATTGCACAAGTTGGCAACATCGACTGAAATATGCCTTGATAATAAAGGACAACAAATGCATTATCTTGACGAGATAGACAAAGATGGCTGTCTATGAAGTCTGCGACGAACGAGGAAGGTCGTAAAATTTTATGGGATTTTTATGGCCGGTTGCAGTTGAAGCTCGCCAGTAAATACGCGCCTGTAGATCAACAGCTGTTATTTTATAAACAAGCTGATCGGACATTGTTCTTTTCATTGTCTTGTATGCGCTGTTGCCAAATTGTAAACTCTGCACAAAGCGATTTAAATTTTAAAACCCCATATTTGAAGGATGATTTTGAATAGTTTCCGCGGTGAATTTGAAAAAATCATGAATGGAACTCATAATTATTCAGTTTAAACTTGCATATGCAGTGATAACCCAAACTGAGGAGAATTCCCCATTATATCACTTCTGGGAGTACGATTTTTGGCTGGAGTGCAAACCCGTTGGAAGCAGAAACCAGAGTTTTGAATAATTGTGCACCCTTTTCCCTTTCCCTTTTGGGTTTCTCGTATCTGGAAGTGCGATTTCTGGCTGGAGTGCAAAGCCGTTGGAAGCAGAATCCACAATGGTTAACAACAGTGCTCTCTTTTCCCTTATCCTTTTTGGTTGGTTTGATTTATGGCTGGCGTGCACACCCGTTGGAAGCAGACACTAGAGTGGTGAAAAAGTGTGCCTTTTACCCTATCCTTAATCACTTCTGGAAGTACGATTTTTGGCTGGAGTGCAAACCCGTTGGAAGCAGAAACCAAAGTGGTGAACAATTATGCACCCTTTTCCCTTATCCTTTTGGGTTGCTCTTCGCTGGAAGTTAGATTTCTGGCTGGCGCGCAAGCCCGTTGGAAGCAGAAAATAGAGAAGATAACCGTTTCCCAACGCCGTCCTTTGTTTCCCCCCAACCTGCAATCCCTTAGTTTTGAAACTGAGCCCCGATTCCATTGCCGGTTAAGGGTGTCTTGGTTCTGGTTGGCAAACTAATCCGTAACACCCGTGGCGCGTTTGAGATCGGATCCCCCATTTTTTCTTCCGTCCAATTCATTCCGTGACTTCACCACCTTTGCATTATTGTTCCTCAAACGGTTGAATCGATTTGAATGATATTTTAAGTGTGTATGTTGGGGAAAGGCTCAGATGATTTAAATTTGTTATCGAGCACATTGGCATTGCGGTCAAGTTATAAAAAAAAATCCCGAATGGCTGTTACAATCTTGATGACATTTTGTGTGTATGTTCAGATAAAGCTTTGTATGGTTTAGGTTCGCGAATGTTTTCGGTAGGTGGTGTTGGAGTTGAGTTGTGGAGTTGTTTTTTAATGTTTTGGAAAACTGTTAATGAAATTTTTTATGTTTTCAGGTAGACCTTCGAATTGTTGGAGTTGTTGAGTTGAAGTTGGATCGAAGAATATTTTCTGAATTCCTGAAATTTTTAGTGCTTATGTAATTAAATAGTTTGTGAATAAAAATATTGAATAAAACACTTGAAATTCAAAGTTGTGAGGATATTGAATTCGATGTCTGTCTGGTCCAGTATTTCATTAAACTGAGCTGAAAAAAAAAACTTGATAAAAAGGATATTTTCTTGGCACCAGAAGCATGCAGGCATATCGGGATATTCTAGTTCATTAGCGAGCTCCATTACACCAATTATATCATCGACAAATCTTTCTCCCACTTTGCATTTCTCGAGTATTTTCAGTAAAACCATTTCTTTCAAGTACATGTTGCTGATATCCAAGCTTTGCATTTGAAAAAGTGACAACTGTTTCCCTTGGCACAAATCATTCAACAACCTCCTCATTCGCTGAACCACTATCTGAATCGTCACCAAGTAATGGAGAAGGATGTAAGGTTTTATGTTGTAACCTTTGATCTGAGGAATGATATTGTAAACTTTCTCTGATAATTTCGAAATCAACCTCAAAGATTTCAACTGAGTTATTGTTAACTTGTCATAATCCAAATTGTCGATTCCCTCCCATGGGAACTTCTTTTCTTTCAGGGATATCATCCTATGAATTATAACAGATTAACATTTCAACTAAATCCAATTTCCTTTTTATAAAAAACAATCCAGAACGTACAAACATAACTACATAACAGAATTCAAATTAAAAGCAACTCAATATCCATTTCTCTAAGTTCATAATTCAAAAGGACAAACAAGAAACCCAAACATATAAATAATTAATGTATATGCTCAATGAGAGTAACAACAATTTACATACCTCAAAACTTCAAAACAATCCCAATAGTCTGCTATGCTCTTTTCGGTATTTTCCAGAATCATTTTCAATGGTATTTTCGCAGTATCATGATAAATGAAGAACTTTGATGGTGTGGGATGCCTAGTTATATCTTTCAAACGACATGGATGTGCTAGAATACCGAGAAATATTCTATTCCTAGACAACACAAGACCACAACTCCTGAACCTTGCTCCATCGAAATCAACCGAGACATTTTCATCTTTTATTTGTATTTTGTCATCTTCAACATTCAATGTCAGTTGCCTTAATTTTTCTCCTGTGAGCAACAACAAAATATTTTTTTTGAAGTGACATAGTCCTGAAAAGATTTTAAATGTAATATGCAAATGATAGCTTCATTCTCATTACATCAAACATATAAGTAGACCTTTCTATTTCTTTCATCATTGATTACCTGTGGTAGCCATAGTTCCTGTATTATATGAAACTTCATCCAAAATATTTCCATCCTCCAAAATCAAGATAATACTCAAAAATGCCTCAAAGGCAATAACAATAAAAGTGAAACGATTATATTCAATTGAAGTTATGTAATTTACTCTCCTTTTAGTTTCTTTGATACCGAAGATTTCTTCCTCAAACACTAGGGTTTCTGTATTCATATTGGATACTCTTAACACTGATAATTTTCCTTCATCGTTTCCCAAAAAAAGCGCTCCAACTAAAACAATTTTTTTCAATATTCATTTTAAAAAGCAGTGTTACATGTTTGCAGTGTAATGAAATATCAAAAAAAGATTCAGATTACGCAAAAAATTGATTAATTATCCTCATTTTATATTTCATATCATTTTTTGTACTTATAAGTATATTATCATTCATATTATTATTTAATTGGTTGATGAAATTTTTATAGTTTTTTGGTAACACACATCTACCTACGTATCCTTAATTGTATCAAAATTATTATTTCACACCCTATATCACAAAAACAAGAGCCTGGAGAGAAAAATGGAAGAAAAATTTTTTTTTCGTTTGTTCAGGAGGAATTATGGATTTCCATTACGACACTTATTTGGCAACAACCTGTATATTTAAATAATTGACTTTTTATTTTGAACAACCTATCTATAATATTCAATTTAAATGTGTATACTAGTTTTCAGGATTTCAGATTTGTATTTGAAAAGTTATAAAGTGATAGAAATTCTTTTTGATATTTCAATATTTCAATGAAAAGAAAAACCTCACTCAGATTTAAGTAGTTGATTCACTTTTTACACTAAAAAATGCAATTCTTTACATCAAAATTTCTAGTTCTTGGGTAATATACTATTCTGAATTTTCTTTCTATCTGTCAGATATTATTGAAGAAGATCCTGCCAAATGATGCATTATCCAGTAACTACAAAACAGTAAACAATTTGGTATATCTTCCATGGTAATTTTTCGTGATTATTATTTTGAAAAAACAGTTAGTACATGATGTGGTATAAAAGTGATTGAATGAACAACTAAATGAAAAGTTGCTTCATTTTGAATTAATTCATTAAATTACTCACCATTTCCTCCCAGTTTCTTCCAATACATGGAGGAAACATTTACTAATGACGAAATAAACATTCCTACAAATTGCACGGGTTCTAATTGTAGAGGTTTTGATTCCAAAGTGCTCCTACTGATTTTTGTGAATTTCCAAGATGTGATTGAACCACTTGGATGTGCCACAAATAAAATCGCATAAGTTTCATCTGAATTATTAATGAGATGACTCCATTCAAATGCTACAACAGAAGTTTAAAGGCTACAAACTTTACTATAACAGCATGAAGAATTGGTGATGAGGCATTTCTTCAATGAATAATATACAATGAGAAAAGTGTTATGTGAATGTGAAATAAAAAAAAATTGCAGCAAACCTATTGGTCGAATAGATAAAGCACGTTCTTTCCATTCTTCAATGCTAAGTTCACCGATTACTTCACTAACTGAATCCCATTCTTTAGAAGCCTGTTCGACTATATATTTCGTAACATTGCTGATACAGCAAAAATCTACAGAATCTGTTTCATCTCTACATTCCACCATGATTGAAAGTCCATATAGATTAGTAAGAACTGCTAATACACAAAATGAATTGCCTTGCAAACCTTTAGGACCCCATTTCAGTGCTAATGGTTTGATGTCAGTGGAAGCAGAAAATTCTAGGCAATTATTTATGTCTAATTCAGCCATGAATTGGTTCAAATCATCACCACCAATATCATCGAAAAGCTCTGTTAAATCCTTCTCAAACTCGTCTCTCAATGATGATTTCGGAAGATGTATCATCTTTTTTTTGAATGCCATATCACTAAATTCATTATCCATGTAATTCGTCAAAGTATACACATAAACATTGTTTTCAGTAAGTAAGGATATCCTCCCATCCTCACATATTTCAGTGGCGAAAGAAGTGGACAATTTGTCGCTCAACGATATTGTTTCTAAATTCTTCAAAACGAGTCCCATTTTTCATGAAATGATGTAATAGTAATTCAATAGTGAATCCATTAATAAAGAACACAATCGAAATTAGAACTCAAGAAAACTTGTTTATTTTTGTTTTGACTGTTTTGAAAACCAGTCAAAAAGTAAGGTTAGAACAGGACATTAGAACTACGCAGTAGTTCGTTTGAGCTTTGGCTTTGGCTCTGACAGTTCCAGTGGCGTCTCGTACACACAAATTTTCAAGAAAGTGGCACATTTCCATCCAAATATATTTTCAATTTCTACTTTCTACAATGGCTAAAATGTATCGTATTTGATACATCAGCATCAGTTGATATAAAAATTTCAATGAAGTTTTCTTTCTTTACGTTATAGAACGTTTTTCAGATAAAAAACACTAGAAATAAAACGGAGAAATATAAGTTAAATTTTTAATATTCTAGACCAGAAATTTTCAAATTCCTGAAAGCTTCGATATCGTGCAAATAACGACTGAACCGAAACTATTCGAAGAATCAGCGAAAATTTTGAAAATAGCCCCAGTCAGATAGAACCACATTATTACGACATTATTTTTATATTATTATTTCCGCGCTAAATATTGACACAGAAAATTGGTTCAAATTAATCAATATGACGTTAGATCGTTCAGAAATGAGAGCTTGTGTCTCTCAATGATATCTAAAAATTCTCAGTTTGATGGAAATATTCTCGAATCGCAATTTTTCAATATACGGTTTACACTACAAATTCGTGAAAGATATATATGAAGGTTCAAAGTTATACGAACCAGGATTATCGGCCCTACCAACTTTCGTCTTCTTCATTTCATCGTTCATTTTACTTTTCGACCATTTTCATAGATTCACCAGGAGAAGGACAAGATGGAAAACATTCATTTATAGAGTAAGTTTTGAAGAATTTCTTATTCTTCTCTCAGAACGTATCCTTTGTTGGGGTTCTGCTTTATCTGGCATATTTTTAAATAACCGGGAAGGGCAATGGAGTATCTTTGGTAAAATTACACCCGCTACAGCAGGCTAGCAGATAATTTTTTATGGCATACTTTGTTCCCTGGAACAGAAAATCCAGATGACATTTTTGGCGGTCTCCAGTAATTTCGGGCATATTAATAATAATAATTCGTATTATTGTGATTTATACAGATTGCATTTTTAAGGAGATTCATCTTTTTCAGGAACTTGGATTGCAGTCGTCATTCTTCTATCTCACCAGATTTTGGTTCATTGTCATGAGATTATTCAAATGGACAAGCCTATATTTCGATGATTATGTTGAGGTAAAATGCACGAGGCATCATACTAAAACCAGAAACACGAACGTTAAATGATCTATGGGAGATTGATTAATTTCTGGATAATTATTTAGACTGTTTCCATCATTTCGTCGGTTTCTTAGAACATATACTTCATTCAACTTTATTTTAGCAGTCGGTTGGCCATGAAAATTTGACACATTTCACTCTGTATAGTACGAAAATGTGGGGTTATGAAGCTTGTCAAAACATTTTTGGGTTTTAAATCAACGCTATGTTGCCCGTACTACGTAAAAGTTTCTGTTATTACGTATTTTATCACAATGTCGAATCTCTTCGGAAAATATGTGACGAACATAATTGAAGTTTATACAAACTGATTGAAGGCATACCAAATCCAGTTATTTGCATGGAAAATACAAGAGATCAGTATAATATCATAATATGCACTAGCTTGAGGAGAGTTGATGTTCGTTATCTTCTTTGGCTTACATCATTTGTAGATTTCAAAAATATTAACCCGAAGATGAAATGCATATGTTGCAGTGGTTGGCAATGGGTATCTCCCGAAGGAATTTACAGATAATTACAAGAATGTTAAATTTTTCAACAAAAAACATCTTGCATCAAAAAAGGAGTTGAAGGAAGTTTCAAGTTAAGATGCAACTTCACTGTTGAACAAAAATTTCACATGAATAAACAAGTAACAGGGCAACTTGCGCCGCTTGCGCGTATTTGTGGCTATTCATCTTAATACATTGATGTAATTATAATAATTAGGTATTTATTAGTACCTTAAGACATTTACATTGTATAGGACAAGTCAAATGAAAAACAAAAAAAATCCATTTTAGGGAACTTATTCTCCGATGACATTTATCGAAAATCCTGTAGTAAACTTTTCGCATTAATTCACTCAAACATAAAATTCCCAAATGCCACCACTTTTTTGGGTCTCCCAATAGAAGGAAATTCTTTGTCATACTCTTCATTCACAATCTTTCTGATTGTAGAAATTTTCAGCTGAAATATAAGTCGTTTAGATTCAGATGAAACATTATATAAATTCTCTTACATTGAATATGTTCGCTACCGTCTGACGTATTGTGGATTTTAGAATATCAGGGTATAACTATTTGAATGAGCGGACCTGAATTCTAAATAGCACTTCCTGAAACCCTGTCTCTTTTTTCAATCACTTTCGGCATTTTCGAATTTTCGTAATAAAAATTGATATTAGTTGTGGCAACGGCGTTATGACATTAACGACATTTCATGAGTGCCAACCTAACTTCGTTCTAGTTACAAAAACTTGAGAAAATTATTTCATGGCCAACCGACTGCTAAAATAAATTTGAATGAAGTATAGATACATGGAATGCACATTCAGTGCTACAAATGAATGTTTTTTAGTACACACATTCGATGTTTCTCTGTCTAACGCGACACTAGGGCAGTGGCGTTATATTGAAAAATTAACATACTTATATATGTTCTCTTGAGAAATTAATGCGAGTATGTCGAATATCATTCCGTCGAGATCAATAACTACATTGAACATAACTATAGTTGCTCCAAATTCAGCCAATATCATCTGAAGATCTGACAATGTTAAATGTTATTATCGAAGGAAATGTTAATAATAGGGCATTTTTTTTCGAAATCCACGAATGCACCGCTAATTTTCATAAAAGGAAATGATAGGACCCCTTCAGTGTAGGACCATTTCTGAACCATAAAACCGATATTCATTAACTGTTTCTGCTTCTTCCAGAAAGTGTCGTCACCAGCAGAAGTTTCTTTCAATAAAGTCTTCAGCAGATTCTGTATATTCTGTTCCCTAACATCAGCAGCTCTCTTACCAGTAACGATTATGTTGGTACAATATTTCTTCAAGGATGACATTCCAAACTTTCTTTTATGGTAATACATTCATATTACTTTTCAATAGATATTATGATATATGCATAGACTGATAAGAAATGAAGAAAATGAAGAAGTTAAAAATCAAATGCAAGATTTAGCACATAATTATGATGAAAGATAATGGAAAATGGAATCAAATTCGATAAAAAAAGATTTTCGAATGTAATCATCCTAAACATTCCAGAGATCGGTTCTTTGTTAGTTTGTTGTAGGTTAATATTATTTTCACCAGAAATCGTTAAAAAAAGTTCGGATCATTATACCGTCGTATGGGAAATCTCTTTCCACAATTTGTATTAGGGTTATCAGAACATGGAAAAGTTTGACTGAATTTAGGACCAAGCGAAATTATCATTTGGTCCATAAATGTCTGTACCTTACGAATTTTGTGCCGAAAATGGAGTTATAGTTTTGGAATATTTTTCCAATATTCAGAAAATACCAATTGAACTAAAACTCAGCAAACAGATGTAAAGTAGCGATTCGCAGACTTCTGTTAAGTTTCGTGGAATTCCTATCACCAAAATGAAAAAAAAAAATAATAAAATTCTCAAAAACAAATCTATATCTGAGAAACTATTATTGATTTTTCATTTTTGGGAAATATCGGCATTTTTACGGAAAGAAAAGAGAGGTTTTCGATTTTTTTTTAATACTTTCATAGGGCTGGTGAGAACAGATGGATGAGGACTGAGATGGGACCTGCTGGCCAGTTGTTGGAGAATGCGCCTAGATTTACAATTCCTTCTAAATGCAACAAAAATGGTTTGTCAAGAAGGACAGCCAGTGCTGAGGTCAATATACCAGGAAGTACAAGAAGTCTTCCTGATTGTGTCAGGAACTGTAGGTCCATGATTCTTTTGCCCAATTTCAAAGACCGAGTTATTGCATAAAACAAAACAATATTGTCTTTTATTATGTGAAATTCGATTAATAAAATGCTTTGTTCTAATCTGAAATTATATAGAGATTCGAATGTTAAGCGATAAGTAAAATATGAACGCTTACTTCCCTTTTAAAATATAAAAATAAAAATGAATAATTTACACTCAGGTGAAAACAGAGGTAGGTATTTATATTTTTCTTCGATTATGAAAAGACCAAAACGAAAAAAAAAGGACTTTTTTCTTATGTATCTGAAGAAAATGATGCTAACTAAGATTTTAACTAGAACTTTCCTTTTCGCAGATTTCTATTTATCAGCATTCATAATTCATATGATTTAAATCGTGTTTATTTTAATTTTCGAAACATCTGAAAAACATTTACGTTGGAAATGATCCCCAATGCAGATTCTGTCTTCGTCGAATGTATGCAAATAAAGAGGAGCGGAAACTGTCATTATAAGAATTGTATTCTGACTGAAAGACTACTTACGAGTTGGTGAAATCACGCACCTGGAGTGGTCTAAATTTAAGTGATTCTTATTTACGCTAGACTGAACAACTTTTCCTCTTTAGGTGCATGATTCAACGGAAGATTTTCGGAATAAAATGGAAACATACTTGATCAGAACAAATCAATATGGTTGAAGCCGTACTTAATAATAGAAACACACAAAAAATTTACAGAACCTGACATTTATCGATTGCTTGATCTGGTAATAGAGATTTCAATAGATAATTATACAGCAAGCAGCGTGCAGCGAACAAATTCAGAATACTAAACTCTGCTTTATTTGTTTTAATTTTTTCAATTCAATTTTAATTATAATTATTTTATCAATGGTACTTCTAATTTTTTATGACTATTCTTAAAGGGTATGTATTCGTTTTTTGAAATATATACATGAATCGAAAAGAAAACTATGAAAATTCCAAGGATGTAACATATTTTGTATGCTCAATTCCAAAAGGTCAATATTGGAAATAATATACCTAAATGGGACACATATAAATAAATATACCCTGATGCCCTTCGTGGCATCCCCATGCCGGATCCTACCAAATTGTTTATTTTCCTGAAAGATATCCGTAATAAAATACTTTGTGCTCATCCCTCAATCATAAACCAAGTGGGTGACCATGTAGATGTTTTGCTTTCGGTTAGCGAGAATAATTCACACGCATCTACTGTTTGTTTTCTTACGACAACAACACAAAGGACTACAAGGAAAGTGATTGATACGTAGGTCTTTTCAGAAGACATTGGGATGTGATGAACGAAAAAATTTTTGATTCTTGAATATTTAATTGGATTTAACGTTTGCAATCTGTTATATGATTTTAGTTTAGTCATCTAGATATTCATAGGTGTTAATTTATGACAGAATAGACGAGAAATTCATAGCAATCAGTTCTCACAAAAACTGTATTCATGAATTGTATAAAAGGTAAAGTAAAAGTAGTAAGAGAAATAATGGAATTGAAAATAACAAATATGATAATGATTCTATTACCTCAGGGAACTGATTTTTTTTTGGTACTTTCACCGAATTCAACTCTTTTTAAAAGATCCACAGATGTGTAGTGTAGATGATGTAGTGTCACAGATTTAGCTAGTTAATCTGAAAGTAATTTTGTTTTACCCGGGGGTGGCAGAGCTCATTATGAAAACTTGAAATGGCTTTATCTTTTTATCAGGCCCTATCAGAAAAAAAAGTATAGGAAAGAGGTGTTTCTTTTTACCTCAAAAATCTACTGTTAAAATATTTGTACACGAGTCTTTGGACTCGCCCTGTCCTCTCATATGAGAGAACCCTGAACAACACAAAGAATTCTGTATAAAATGATTTATTAATCACTCTTTAGGTAAAAAATATCCCCGCCTTTATAATTTACATCATTTACTTACATTTCCATGAAAATTTCGAAAAAGAAAAGTGACTTAATGATGATTTTTCACACTTAGGTTGACCAATTACGTTTTGATTTATCAATTATTACCTAACCGATGATTTGTTATAACATATAGCATTATGTAGGTCCTTAACGAATTTTGTGTTTAAATGTTTAACAGCATTAAAACATATTACAAGAAGAATAGTAGACTCTTTTCTTTATTTTTCATTCCTCAATACTGAACCCTCCAAATTTAAAATATAAAAATTTAATCACAGTGAAGGATAAAATGATAAAAATGGACAACCAATCAACCAAAGGAAACTAAACTGTACGCATGTGAAAAACTCAAGCGAAATGGAAATTTTCTATCCTAAATTCGAATAAATTATTATTTTCCTGGAAAATGGCGATCTGGTGTATAATATCTCAAACTAGGATCGGAAAATATTTGTTTTCTTGGGAAATGGTAATCTGGAATAGCAACAATTATATTTATTCATTGCTTACCTTTTTCGTCACTAATAATATAATAAAATTGAATTATATCAGGAAAAATGAGAATATTCGGATAAATAATCGATTTCAAAAATTCAATAGTACTAAGTAGATTATGACAGCACAACCAACATCCCGTTCTTGATCATGTTCCTCTTAATTTTGGGGACCTATCCCGGTCATTCTACTAATGAATAGGAGGAGCCAAGATGATTCTGGACCAGCCCTAAATCTTCCAAAGTGTGTATTCTCAGATTTCTTCAAATCGTCAATTAGTCCAATTAACAAATTTGTGGGCAGTTCGTGAATCGTGAATTTCAGATTTCTCAAAGGAGAAACGCTAAACTCAAGTGAGTATCTATTTTCATACCGATAATTTTTTTTGTGCGTAAATGTATCATTCTCATGGATTATAATTTTGGAAAAAAAAATTAAAATTTTAGCCCCTTGAATATTTTCATTCCATTCCCTGTCTGGATTTGAAGGAAAATTGAATAAATTTTTGGAATCACTCAGTATTCAACCCTTTGATACTTTATAGAACTGCCAAGTGGAGTTTCTTTCTGTATGTATCTTGATATTCAACATCAAATCATGGAAAACATATGGAATACCTTAGTACAGTGAACTAGATTAACCGTTGATTTTTTAAATAGCCGTATGTTGATTTTGCATAATAATCATGAAGTCTCACTATAGTACATGTACATTTTGAAATTTTCTAGAAAATCTTTATAGCTCGAATTCCAATCATTGATTCATCTTAAAGATTTGTGTTTTCTGGTATACGTAACTATAAGAATTTTTTTAATATCAAAGCTGCTTTCAATAGCATCACTAAAATTTCCAGGCAACTATTGAATTAGACGCAAAAATACTTGTTTACGGAATCTCAAACTTTTTTTTATTCGACCAGTGAACTTCCTGATGCAAAAAGATTATTTTTGTGTTTGTTTCCACTATTTCCAGAGACAAATGCTCGATGTCAAATTTAGAAAACGTTATGTTCATCAGTAGGTGCACAAGTTACTGTTAAAAAAACATCCCATGTATAAAACATAATAACTAGTCATAAAACTTAATTTTCCAGCAAGAAGTTCATGTTTTCTAAATTCGTAGACGAATAATAAAATTATTTTAACATACATACATGGTGCTAGGTTATCCTTAAATGTTTTGAATAAGAAATAATCACTTGAAAGATATCAATACGAGTGTCGTAGTACCTATACGAGGATATATTGAAAAATTATTAGCCTACTATAGAACCAAACAAAATTTCAATGTCAAAATATTTTATTACTCAACATATTCTGCTCTTAATTGGATACATTTATTACAGAGAACCTGCAACGTCTCTAGTCCTTTGAAAAAAATGTTTCTTCTTGCTCTGCAAACCAGACCTCCACAGCTTTTATAACTTCCTCGTTGAAAGAAAATTTACGACCTTTTAAACTTTTTTTCAGTTGAGGAAAGAGATGATAGCTGGATGGCCAAATCTGGTGAATAAGGGGGGTGTTCTAGTAATTCAAACCCTAAATCACGAATTTTTTGCATGGCAATATGAGATTGCGTTGTTCTGCAAAAACAAAACAACTTTGGTTAGCTTTCTGCGTCTTTTTTCTTTAATTTTTTCCTGTAGAGCGGTCAGTAATGTCAAATAGTAGTCTCCTGATATTGTTCCACCCTTATCCAAAAAATAAATCATGATTATTCTATGGCAATTCCAAAAAACTGAAGCAAAAACTGAAGCAAGAACTTTTCCAGCAGATTTTTGAACACGAAACTTCTTAGGTCTTGGAGAACCAGAGTGTCGCCATTCCATCGATTGTTGTTTTGTTTCTGGATCGTAGAAATGAAATGTATACCCAAGTCTCATACATAGTATGTAACAATTCGGTTTAAGAAGTCTACATCGTTTTCAAATCGAGCACAGATCGAACGCGATGCTCCTACCCTTGCACGCTTTTGGTTTTTGGTCAACATTCAAACATTTGGGGATCCATTTTGCAGCAATTTTTCCTCATGTCCAAATTGACGAGAACTATATGATGAACGCGTTCGTATGAAATATCTATATCAGTGCTTCAGATATCCGTTTTAGCCCAAATGGTCATCATCTTCAATGGAAAATTTACCTCTTTTGAAGTTTGAAGTCCAAGTTTTCACGGTCGCATACGAAGAACATTGATGACCAAGGGTATTAAGCATATCTTCGTAAATCTGCTTACCACTTAACCCTCTTAAATACAGGTACTTGATGATGGCTCGATACTCCAATTTTTCAGACACAATTTCGGTGGACATCTTCTTTCTTTCAATTTATTGCGTAACTCTGGTTTACTTTTTTCACCTCAAACTTCACACTGACACTTCTAATGAGTTATTGTTCGTTGCTGTGGTGACGCAATATTTTTTTCATGCATGGAACTGGTCTAGGCTAACTATAGATAGCAATACATCCTCGTATGGTGTTGAGTTACCTCAAAATGTTTTGAATAGGAAATGATAACTTCAAAGATATCAATATGAGTATCGTAATATAAGCATAGAATATTCGGAAATATGGCACCTGTACTTTTACGATTAAAATAATATGAGATACAACCAATTTGGTCTTGTTTTTCGGGAAAACCTAATACCTGCTCATTAATATTGTTATATTGGTAATATTTGGCAGATGAACGATGCCCCGGAAGAAACGAACTTCTTCGGAAATGGAGGATTCAGAAGACGAACTGGAAGAATCCAGATTACATCCCCAAAGGAACGCTGCAAATGCCAGAGAAAGAGCTAGGATGAGAGTCCTAAGTAAAGCCTTTTACCGACTGAAGACAACACTACCCTGGGTACCTGTAGATACCAAACTATCGAAACTGGACACTTTGAGACTGGCAACCAGTTATATCGCGCATTTGAGGGCGATATTGATGGATCAGAATTTGACGTCTTCGGAGATGATGCATAAACATCCCCTTAGTTTGGTGAGTACAAAAACATAAAACAACAAGTGGTTGGTGTAGCGATTTTTTAACTGACCCCATCTTTTCGAAGATGGGAATGGCGATTGTGGAAGGACAACTTTTGGCACGCGTATCTCCCAGCAAAATCAACACAGATCCCAATACGATACATATTCTAAAAGAGCAACTCTTCTAGTAATAAATCACGAAATTTCATAGAGCTCGGTGCAAACGTTCGGGCTTGACGAATTTTTAACTGACCCCAACTTTTTGGGAATTTTGTTAGGTCATTTTTCGACACACGTTCAAAGAGTTCTCTAAAAAAAGCAAATAAAAAACGTTGAAAAACGAATTCGAATTCCAGCATAGTGTTATTTTCTCGAATGTTTATTTCCTACTCGTCATATTCGCCCTCTCTTTACGTATATCGACAAAGACAAAAGACACTTAAATTTCTAATGATGTATAATTTTAGAGGAAGCCTCTGTTGTTATGTCGTGTGGGCACAAGCGGACGTACTTCGCTTAAATAAACATCTAAAATATCAGACGGCTACGAAATGTTCCCAGCTGTTTTGCGGTCAAAATCTTTGTATAACGAATTCCGGGCGCTAGGATTATTTTTTTTATTCGAAATCATCATTCAAACTCGAATAATAAATATGATGCTTGAATTCCTGTAACCTGTAAATAATCATAGAATTAAATAAAAGAGAAATGCATATCAGGAGTGGCCATGGCCATAAATTTGTAGTTTATTCAGGTTTGTAATGATCAAGCTGTTTAATCTACAAGAAATTTGCTTCAAAATTTGTCGTACAACAATTTTGTCTTGTTTTTTTGACTCGTACAAATATTTTACCAACACTTATATTCATGAGTTCAGAATAAACACTTTTTTCCTATACGATTTTTTTCGATTCGGTCCTGATAAGAAAATATAGCCATTTTAAGTTTTCATAATGAGCTGTCCACCCCTGGAAAAACAAAATTACCTTCGAGCTAAATCTCTGACACTATACATCTATGGATCTCTCAAAAAGAGCTGCTTTTGGTCAAATAAGTACCCAACTTTTCGAATTTCACAGAAA
Source organism: Coccinella septempunctata (assembly GCF_907165205.1). Taxonomy (NCBI): domain Eukaryota; kingdom Metazoa; phylum Arthropoda; class Insecta; order Coleoptera; family Coccinellidae; genus Coccinella; species Coccinella septempunctata. The sequence goes on from NC_058189.1 coordinate 780,641, forward strand.
TTTTTTATTTGTGAACATCAAATTACTCGAAAACGGCGCATTATAGGTATGAGAAAATATGAAGAATATTTTTTTTTGCGAAACGTTCAAATATTCATTAGAAAGCCTTCAATTTCGTTTCATCTGTTGGATTCTTTGAATTTTCGGTGATATATTATGTTCGAAAAAGATTCAGGAAATAAATGGAAATAGTTATTTTCCTAACAAATGTGGAAAGTGATACTTTTCCGCAACAGACTGCAGTTGAGTTCGGTCAAGCTATATCGTGTGCGGAAAAGGCACTTTCCACATGAGTTAGGAACATTATTTTTCCTGCTAGCGTGAATAATGAAACACTTTCACTTTGAGTTTTTGTCTTGATATCGACATTACAACTGACGTTATGAGAAATAATATTTTTGTGCTTTCGGCCGCATAAAGAAACGTTTGAATTTTATGATTGGCGCATAGAGACATGCCAAAATTTCATGATTGATCCGCCTCTTTAATATTTGCCTGCGGAAAAGTACCATAAAGTAAATCGAGGGGTGTTTTCTGTGGAAAAGTACCTCTTTCCAAACGTCAATGTTTGTGGAAAGTAATACTTTCGAAACACTATATAGTAGGAAAACATTAATCCAAAATGAAAATCGTTTTATGGTTTTTTATGGTTTTTCAACAGTTTGTATCTTTCAAACCGAGCCAATTCGGAAAAAATTGTAAAGAAACGGTAAAGGAAAAGAGTGTTTTTTTTAAACTTGAAGATCTACTGTTAAAATATTTGTACGAGTCAAAGATTCACCTTGACTGGACTGTTACCGTAGATTCGGGTGACTTGGGACAATTTTGAAATTCAACTTGTCATATTTCAAAAACGGCGACTTATTTTCATACGAGAAAGAGGTTCAAATATACTTAATGACTCAGACTATTGATTAGGATATATACCATGCTTCAGAATTCAGATATAAATTTTGAAAAAAATAAAATATACTTGTCCCAAGTCACCCACCGATTTGGGAGGCTTGGGACACAAGTTAAAATCCATTGATTTCTCAACTCTCAAATGAAATAGGTGACTTGGGACGGTGTATAGTTTTGAAAAATTAGAATTTGTAATTATGTAGTTGAAATTCGGTAAAGAAATTAAATGATATCAACCCCTATTACAGCGAAAGCAAATATATTGCAACTCGAATGTAAAAAAAACTAAACAAAACAAGAGTACTTTGATTTCTTTAATTCTTTGGTGATTTCTTTGTGGAAATAACGTAAATAATAATATCCTGCGAAAAATCGGCATATTTCCTGCTGCCAATGCGTCGCTTGTATCTATTCGGCATTGTCCCAAGTCACCCTATGAATAAACAAAATAAATGAATGAGATCCGTGTTGCCGTTTGATTTGTAAACAATCTTGTTTCATGACATATCTAAAATCCCAATATCCCACGTATCCAGGAAAAAAAATTACACATGCACAAAGTGAAACACATGTACAGGACACTAGAAAGTATAAGAGCCATAAAATACGCGCTTTTACTCTCCTGAATTCGTTAATTTTTCCTGTCAATTCAAACGCTCTGGTCACGACAAACTGAACAGGAATTAATTGTTAAACTAACCGAAAAGACGGTACACAATCTTATAAGTTTGTCCCTTCACTCATAAATGGTAAGAAACAAAGAAATCTGCAAGGGGGGTAATTGTCCCAAGTTACAGGACTGTCCCAAGTCACCCGAATCCACCGGTACATCTTATTCAGTCCGATTTTTCATTTCCTCTGAGGAAAAATATTTCATACATCCTTTTCTGATAGGTACAATACTCCTAAAAAGGGTGTCATTCTCTAGGGTTCGTGAAATGGAATTTTGCAGTACGAGGGTAGGTAGTGGGTACTTCACGGAATGAATGGAAAAAACATAGAAAACCCAAATTATTTCGTAAGAAAATTTCTTTTAGATCTCTTTTTTTGGATAAATTTCCTTTCAGAGACACGATGCTATGTACCTACCTATAATCTAATTTTGATAAACTCATTGCAGACATGGCCGTTCAGTTTCGTGAAAAACGAGAGCAATTCTGACGGAAACGAATCCAGAGGGGGATCAGACTTCTTCCCGTCTTCCTGGACAGATATGGTGCCTTCTATCCAGCCACCGAACGCTGTCATCGGGGATAAGGATGTATCCTATTACTACTAATTTATGCCTCTTCGAAAATCTCTTTCTGCACCTCCAGGGTGCTCGGCATCAACCGCAAAATGTGAGAACTATTTATAATATTTGAATGATTGGACTTTGAAGGTTTAACAAATTGCCGTGTCGTTATAAAAGAGGGTGGATGCATTGTGAAAAGTAATTTATAATCATCCCTATTTATTGCTTGGACCCCGCATTATCTCTCCGCTCTGTTTGAGTATTTGTGGATTAAGTTATTATGTTACCTACCTGATACTGTGGAAATCTTAGGTGATTCTAGAATTACAAATATATGTTTGTATTCTCCAAGATTCATTATGTATAAAATGCTAATTATTCTAGTTATTGTATTTCTTGAATACATGGATATATAATTTCCCGTTGCTATTGTGAATTATATGCAGCTAACAGATCAATAATTTTCATTATTTTTCGAAGTATTTATTTATTTATGAGTTTCAATATTATGTATAGGTAGTATATCGATTATTATATATTATGTTCCTTCTTTGTATTATATATTAGTGTTTCCATATGTTTTTTATCCAAGATTAATTTTAAATAAAATATTTATAAAGCCTTGTTTTGTGTTACATACTCTTATATCGGAAATGCTCTTTTAATTTTATCGACGAAAACGTGAGAAGAGAAGATTTTTGTTATCTCTGTCAGCATGAGCTATATATAGACCATGTTTTTTTTACGAAATATTAAATGTCTCTTTCCTCTTGCGTTTTTACCACATCTTTAGAAAACACCCTCTATAATATAGGGACAATTTTATTCCTCGTAAAACAAGAGAAAAAGTTTCTCGTTGATGTGTGTCAAGTTTTGGTCCAACATTTTTCGATTTTCAAAAAAACAATTTTTGTGCTGAATTGTGCTAGGTTTGTGCTGCTTCGTGGCGTGGAGATTTTTTTAATTCCATACGGGAGAAATTCCACAAAATGTATGGAGTGGCCATTCCAGCCAGAAAAATAAGTTAGCCCAGCATGGTTTTTTGTTCCTAAAAATGAATTTGATAATTTGTGCTGCTCGTGCCGCAAATATTTTTTCGATTCCTAGGAAAATTCGACGAATTTTCGAGAAATTGCAAAATTTAAAAAAATGCTAGCCCAAGCACTCGTTTTTTCTTAACGAAAACATATGGAAGAAATTGTGCTACACGAATACTAACTTGTATCGTTAAAATTTTCACATGAAGTTTTCTACCTCGAAAAATAAAAATTTTGGAGAAACGTTATAGCCCAGCACTTTCGTGTTTTTTTGTTGAAATTTTTTTATATATGTACCTAGTTGTGCTAAATTTGTGCTCAAGTAAGTACACGTGTAACAATTTTTTTTCCATATATGTTTTCGTTAAGAAAAAACGAGATTGTTGGGCTAGTTTTTTTTCAATTTGGAAATTCCCCGGAGAATTCGATGAATTTTCGACAAAATATTTACGGCGCAAGTCGGCACAAATATAGCACAAATTATGTCATGCATTTTTGGGAACAAAAAACAAAAGTGCTGGGCTATATCGCTTTTCTCTTATTTTCGATTTTCCGGGAAATAAGAGGAAAATTCGCGAAACATCGAACGGCAAAACTCAGCACATATATAGCACAATCTATTTCAACCATAAAAACCCATTTTTTCAAAAAGGGCTGGCCCACTCATCCATACATTTTGTGGAATATCTTGAGAACCGTGTACCTATGGAATTTAAAAAAAAATGTCCACGGCACAGAGCAGCACAAACCTAGCACAATTTTTTTCTCGGAATTCGTGCTTGGCCAACTTCACAAACATTTCGAAACAGAGAACATACCAATTCCACCAAAACCAGGATATAACTTATTTAGGTCAAAAATTGCTGTGTATTTCAAACAACGCTTCCTTAGTTTTATTTTTCCAAAATATTCTACACCACCACAAAGCAAATTTGAAAGAAAAAAATATCAGTCCTGACCCAGATTTGAACCCGCTACGATCAAGCTGATGTGCTTCTCCTGGCTCACACTCACACATATATTTTATGTTCATTTATCAATTTTTTCAGTCGACTCCAGAATGAGTCGATGGAAGTCAAGAGCTTAGAAGACAGTTATCGAATGCTACCCGATTTTCGCACCAAATTTCAGTGAATTTATTCTTTAGATTCTGGAGAAAATCCTAGACAGGTGGTAAATTAGATCTACCTGATGATAAAAAACCGTGTATTTGTATGTCTTATGGATGATACCTCCTTGCATAAATTCCATATTATGTCTGTAACAGCATCTTATTTTCTCCGAAAATATGGCTCTGATTCAAAATTTGATAGGTGGGTTAGGTGGTTCATAATAAAAAAAAATCATAAATGGTTTTGTAAAAATATATTAGTTCTAGCAGACCAATGATACAATTTAAATAAATATTAAATAATTCAAATAGAGAAAAATTTAACACAACCTTAAGTGATCACAAAAGTTAGCATTTTTAAAAACTCAATAACAGAAGAAAACAAATGATACAAGGTATTGTTGAATGCTCCAATACCCTTATAAAAATTAATTGCCCAATTGAATTTAGTTACAACCTTGATATACAAAAATGAAAAATCAACAGAAGTATAAAAAGAGTAATTAAATATTAAATCAATTCAAAGTAGAAGAACAACATATCACAAAATATTTTCACTGAAATATCAAAAGATACAAAAAAAAATTAATGCAACATTCATCACAAATTACACAACTGATTCATCGTGGATGCCATGAATATTAAAAGTGAGAACTAATTCATAGATATTGCTGTTCTTCTAACAGCTGCACTGAGTAAAGCATTAGTATCAGGTTGTTCTGTTATAATGTTAACTTTCACCCATTCTCTATTCTTAGAAGATTGTCTGATAGCACTCAAAACAGCCTGAACATAAAGCCCATCTTCAAAATTAGCTGCAGAAGATACAGGTTCTTTTATCCAACCAGCTTTCTCTTTTACCGGAAGGAATGCTTCACGAAGAGCAGACACCATTTTGCAGATGCCTTTTATGAATGGTTTAGGCAAGTTCAGATTCGGTACTGAACAGTTCAAGTCTTCAACATCAAGATAAATAACTTCTTCATTTCCTAGAAAAATAAAATACTTCACCCCTTCTTATTCGGAGTATCTTCCCTATCTCACCTTTGCTCTTTCTACCAAATAGATCTCCCCCTCTCACTAGTAAATGACCAGTACTACTACATACTAAAACTTCTTGATGGAAGGAGCTCCCTGCTATATGACTATTAATAGTTGCCGTAACCAGAATATTGTTTGCAAGTTCCATTTGAAAACAACAAAAATCAGGTGCTGAAATATTCCTGATACCCTTGATTGTATCAGTGGTCTTCATGAATGTTCTAACTATACCATGAACTCTTATAGCTTTTTGATTAGTTAGGAATGTCACTAAGTCAACCACATGACTGCCTATAAGGTTCAGCGCTCCGCCTAAAAAATATTTTGATAACACAAAATATCTTTTTTGATTTTGTTGAGTAGTTACCTCCCATAACATCGTCACATTTCCAGTTGAAAGGATCATTTTCATTGAACAAAGAACTACATTGGATCTTGATATCAATCAGGGTAACAGGGCTACCCAAGTAATTTTCTATCAATGCTTTCCTTAAATGTGTGAAAGCTGGTAGGAAACGAAAGGAATGGTTTACCAAAGATATTAGGGAAGGATAATATTGTCCTGCTTTCACCATCTTCAAAGCATCTGTCTGATTTAAACCAGCAGGCTTATCACAGACTATATGTTTTCCAATTCCAAGTGCTTTTACTGATATTTGTGTATGAAGATTAGGTGCACAAAGCACAAATATAAGATCAACATCCTTTCTGAGCAATACATCATCAATTTTATCAGTGTAAAACGGTATTTTCAATTCTTTAGCTACCTCTTGAGCATCTTGAATGATGTTGCTCCAGATTGCTTCAATTTTGAAACCATTCTCTTGGAGAATTGGTACAAGCACTTTAACAACTGGTCCTGTGCCAAAAACACCGATTCCTGGTAACATATTATAAATAAATAAAGAGATTCATAAAAAGTTAGGATGGAATTGTATTTATAAATTAAATTTATATGTATACAAATTTCAAGTAGTTCAAATGCTTTATTTGTTTTTTTTTTTTAATTTTGAGGTTGACAAAAACGTCAAGATGACACAAGGCAAGGATATGTTCCAGAGATAAGTTTCTGTTGTTTCTGTTCGATTTGCATTCTGTAACATATAATCCTGACAAGAAATCAGCTGTTACGCAAAAAGAGGTTAATTAATCCTTGACAAAACTTTCAAATTCAAACTCATTTTTCATTATTCATTTGAAGAGTGTTGAGTGTTGAGTATGATCTCATTTGTGGGTACTCTTGTGTTGATTAGTTGACGACTAACTCAAACAAACTCATTAATTTAAAATGTTGAAATCAAAAAAAGAATGTAATTTGATCATCATAAATGATTCTATTCTGAACAATACAGCGGGTGATACTTACAGTTCCTTTTTCATAACAAATCTGAAGAATTTAGGTTATACTGTATCCAAAATTATTATAATTCCAAGTGATTTTAGAACAATTATACAAGAACTTACTTTATCAAATAGACAATATGATTTAACATTAATCGTGACTAATTTATCTAATGGAATTGTTGGACAAGCTTTAGGAAAGTTATTTCAGAAAAAATTGGAAAAGAATGATGAACTAGAAAGGATATTATCAGAGAAGAATATTCCATACAGTGGAGAGGAATTACAATATCCTATTTGTGTCAATATTCTAGAAGGGGAAAAATATCCTCTTATTCATATCCAGAGATTATTCCTGATTAACGAGAAATATATTGATAGCATATTCCGATCAGTATTCAAACCATACTTGAGGAAATACAGCGAACCTTCATCATTTGAAAAAATCGCTGATATTTATCTGAATGGTAATAGTAGTAAATTGGACGAATTGAAGTATAATATGATAAAGTACCAACTCACCAAAACAACCGACAACAGTGTACTTATGGAATATAAATGTGAAGACATAGATTGCCTTCTTGAATTTGAAGATGATTTGCGACGGTTAGTGTTTGTAAATTGTTCTAAGCCAATATTGCACGATCATTTGTATTCAGATATGAATTTGCAAGTGAAAAACGCGATTCAGGTGAGTTGTAATATGTTAATGGGAAAAAAAATGCTTTTCATTATTTTGATCTTGAAAAAATTCAAAGGCATTAATTCTTTTTATTTTGTGTGAACGTTTTGGTTTTAAAAGGTGTACACCACTTTTCTCCAAATTTTTAACTCATTCTCAGTATATTTTATATTCTTTATTTTATATCCTATAGTTGTACAATAGGTACTTGAGTTGATTGGCAAGAAATCAACATTTCCACAAAACTGACATTGTATATAATGTTTAGCTATCACTTGATACACATGTAGATATTACATGTATTAAAATTATTAGAAGAAGTCAATCGTGAAATCTAATTTAAATTTTGATTTTTGTTAAGTATGCCCAATGGGCATGTTTATTCTAAATTACATTAATTCACTCCGAATTTATTCTTTTAATTTCTTTATCTTATACATGGTTGGTACACATGGAAAGGCAAAATACTATTTATTATAAAAAAGAGAACTGTTGAAGAGAAAATTCAACAAATAATATGAATATATGTGGTATACAGGATGTTTCCTAATCGAATATGTCAATATTTATGGGGGTGATTATTGGGCCCATTTTAAGAAAAAAACTTTATATGAACATATGTCCTAAACGTGTCTTACCTTTTGAGATACAGGCTGGTAAAGTTTTCAAAAATATATCATTTATTATTAATATCTACAATACCACACTTCCGATATTATATTGAAATTTGTCATACATGAATCAAGAGGCACGCCACTGACGGTATTCAATTATGAGCAAATTTGGTCTCTTGAATTTTTTTAGTCCGACGCACGGGTTTCATCTAAAAAATAAATTCTATGTATGCCTAAATGGTGATATTGTCATAAAGAACTTGAAATGATCATACAGAGAAACGGTATTAATTTTTTTAAGCGGAAACCGTGCATAGGATTGAAAAAATCAAGTGATTAACTCTGTAAGAAATGATTGGGAATTTCAAAAATAATTTTTATTAAAAATCTGTGGCGTATCATCAATATCTGCCAAAAAAGGTAGGTCAAATTACGTACGAACGCCACTGGTAGAAATTTAAAGAAATGTGATACATTAAAAAATGCCTCTTGATTCATAGTAGATGCATGATAAATTTCATCAAAATATCTGAAGTGGTATTGTAGATATTAATGAGAAATGATTTATTTTTGAAAACTTTACCACCCTGTATCTCAAAAGGTAAGATGTTTAGGACATATGTTCATAAAAATGTTTTTTTCTTAAAATGGACCCAAACATCACCACCATAAATATTGATATTCAATTAGGAAACATTCTGTACGTAACTTGTTGAATTTCAATTTTATTTTTCAAATGTGAAATTTTGCAGTTTTTTTTTAAATCAGAATGAATCAGATTGAATTTAAGAATATTTTTAAAAAAATTCCATTAATTGTATAAAAAAAAAGGAAAACCTTAGTGTTTTTGGAATTTTGTAGGATTTTTTGTGATACAAATTTACCAGTCATGACTTAAAAACAAGAAAATAATCGCTATAAATAAATAATCATTGCTGATATGAATATGATTCCATGTTATAAGCACTGTGAAGTTCTCTTTGGTTGGTACTCTAATACATATTAGATTAGGTAGGCAATTTCAAAAATTTGAAGTATTATCCAGTAATTATTCGGGAATATTCTATTTAAATAAAGGAAATTCTAACTAGACGGACATAAAAATTATAATCATTGTTTTCAGTATTATTATATCTAACCCACTAAGCTTATCAGCTAAAAATAATTTCTTCCTATTGAATATTATCAGTTATTTGAAGAGGTATTTCAAGGTGCTTGAATTACCAAACAGGAATTTATTCTTGTTAGAAATTAAGGGATTTCATGTGCTATCGTTATGAATACTTTGTAGTTTTGATTACAAATATTTTCATTTCCTACATGAAAACCTGTTGTTCATTTCATAATAATGAATAGAATGAGTATTAGCAAAAATATTCGCAAGAAAAAAAAATCATTTGAAAAAATTAATATAAATAAAAACTGATCAGTACAAAAATTAAGGAAAATGTTGACGATGTCTCTTTGATATAATCTTATATAATCTCTATATTTTCAACCATCCAAGAGTTGATAGAATCTGGGAATAATGGAATATGGTACTTTGTTTTCTTTTTCACAGATTGTAAGAAATAAATTAAAATCAGTGGAAACCAAGATTTAATTAAATTCTGAATTACATATATGTATAGATATTGTTTCAAATGGTAATGTTGAAGTTCTGTTTGTGATAGAAATTTTATAAATCACACTCTATGAAACTTTTTTCTAGCTCTTGACAAAGATCAGTATTTGTATCAGATCATTTTCTTTCCATTTCAGGTAATAGAGACATGCTTTGAGAAATACGGCCCAGAAAATACGTTCTTGAGTTTCAATGGAGGCAAAGATTGTACTGTTCTCCTTCATCTAACTCTGATTGTTCTAGAGAAGCACTATCCGTGCTATTCACAAAAACCGTTATGTTTATATGTGCAAGGAGATCAGCCATTTAAGGAACAAGAAGAATTCATTCTAAAATGTCAGCAATATTACAATTTGGAGATTGTTACATTGAAAATGGGTATCAAGGATGCGTTGGCGAGCATATTGAGGGATTGTCCTAATCTTAAAGCTTGTCTCATGGGAACTAGGAAAACAGATCCATTTTCTCAAACTCTATCAGAGTTTCAGGTAATCCTTATCAATAAAATGTATTTGAAAATATTAATTTTTTCCTCTTTAACTACCACACTTGTGATTAACTTGGACAACAAGTGGAATCTAGGGAGTATTCTCTGAGGATAGCAAAATTTTCAAATCTGTTAATTTGGTCAGAAGAAAGTTACAATAATAATTCATTCAAAACCATCTTTATGTCAAGTTTGAGACAAATGAAAGAACCTTGTGGCTTGGATATGGAGAAGCTGAAATATACCTAGCTAAAATTTTGTGGAAAGTCGAAAAGTGTCATAAAATATGGGGTATCCCATTTGAAAAAACAAAGTTTGGTTCTCTAGATACTTCTAGTAGAGACTTTGCGTGAAACTCCCGTATTTATTCAACGTTTAACCTACTGAAGAAATCAAGTGCATAGCCAATTCTTGATAGACTTTTCCTTGCAGCTTACTGACAAAGATTATCCTGAAGTAATGCGAGTAAATCCTCTTCTCAACTGGAGTTACTACCATATTTGGGACTATCTACTCTACTATAAAGTTCCCTATTGTAAACTGTATGATATGGGGTATACATCCTTGGGAAATGTAGATAATACTCTTAAGAATCCTCTCTTGTTATACAGTGATCCAATAAAAGAGAGTGAAGAATACTTACCTGCGTATAAGCTCCTACAGGAAGGAAGTGAGAGAATTGGGAGGAATAGGTGATGTGTGAGCATCTTTCTTGCAATTCTTCATTATTTTCAGTTAGTCAATTACAAAAAATTCCTGCAATACTCCGTACTTGTGTAAATAAAAATGTTATATTTCCTAAGTAATTTGGAATAATAAGAAAATATCTTTGTTAACGCTACCAAAGTTTATATTTGTATATAGAGAACTACAGAAATAAAATGTAATTTAAATTTAACTCAAATGTGTTTGATATATTTACTATTTTTGGCATAAGTTTTATTATCTTTCACCACAGTCCCCTATAGAGGGCTTTTACCAATAATTTTAACTGGAGTGACTATATACACTGTAATTTCAACAGAGTAAGCCTGATTCAAGGGTGAAAAACTTCATAAAAATGGGGGAATTCAGCTTGTTTCGCACAACAAATTTTTCTTGAACTTAAATTACCGAATTATCGATTCAAGGATGCCCTTTTGGCCCAACTATCACGTCCATACACAGCTCAACACTCTCTCGTCGATTTTTACATCTGAAGTAACTCGACTTTGAAGCATTCGAATTTCGCAAATAACATACTTACCACTGCTTGTGAATCTCGCCACCAGGTGGCTAGAATGTATTTCTAAAATACACGAATGTGCGTGATTTGCGTAAAGTAGGCTGCGGAATTTCAAAGCTCTTGAATGATGTATCACAAGTTGAAGATTACCTTTAGAATTTCTTGATTGGGGGCAAAGATTTAACTCTAAAACCCTTGGTTTTGGGATAGCTATAATGCAAGAGTCCCTAATGGTATCACTATTATTCCCCCTTTATACAGTGCGCAAAAAAATTAACGCACATTATGGAAATCTCCAATTTATTCTACAACTGAACGTGTTCTCAATGATAATTATTTTTATCAGAATTATGCATGCATATGTTATCCACTTTCAACGTTTTTCTTCAATACAGATGTTTTTTCCCAGCAGGAATAAAAAAAGATGATATTATCAGATTTTGAATGTATTGGCTCCATTCTAAAATCGGTTGTTCTCGATCAATTCTAGTGATCAATAGTTTTTCTTTCGTTTGATTTTCTACACTCGATCGCTATGCAACGCGAAACACGCAATTTGACCCAAGAGGAATGTGCCCAAGCGGTAGTTTTGCGAGAAGAAGGGCGGACATACACAAGAATTGCAGAAAGGTTTGGAGTTTCCCATACAAGTGTGTCCAGAATGTTGCAGCGATTCAGGGAGACAGGTATGAATGTCCGAAGACCAGGAGAGGGTAGACCACGGGTAACAACTGCCATTCAAGAACGTTACTTGAGAGTTTCTTCCTTGAGACAACGGTTTGCAACCGCTCGCCTCCTTCAAATTCAGCTTGAGCAAACTCATGAGGTGCAAATTAGCACTCAGGCAATAAGAAATCGCCTCAGAGAATATGATTTAAGGCCTCGTGTCGCGGCAAGAGGCCCAGCTCTTACCCCAGCCCATCGAAGGGCGCGTTTGGATTTTGCGAGAGAGCATATCCATTGGAAAGAGGCCGATTGGAAAAAAGTTCTCTTCACAGATGAGTCTAGATTCTGCCTCTACCATTATGATCGACTTCCCTTGTATACAGACGTCCACATGAAAGATATGCTCAGTGCAATTTCCTGAATACTACTGGTTTCGGGGGAGGATCGATTATGGTATGGGGTGGAATATCTTTGACTGCTCGCACAGACCTAGTGGTCGTTGATAATGAAGCTATGAATGCTGATAAGTATATAAGGAACATTCTTGAAGAGCATGTAGTGCCATTTGCCCCATACATTGGTGAAAATTTCCTTTTTATGGACGATAATGCCAGACCCCATCGTGCGCGCATCGTTCAGGAGTACCTTGAAGAGATTGAAGTCTCTCGAATGGAATGGCCAGCAAGAAGTCCAGATCTCAATCAGATTGAGCAGGTTTGGGACAGCCTCAATAGAAGGCTGAGAAGTTCAGAAAATCATCCAGCTACTCTTAATGACTTAGGACTCCAACTCGGAGAAATCTGGGAAGGATTAGATCAGAACATTTTAAGATCACTCATTTTGAGTATGAACCGTCGTTGCCGAGCTGTAATCAACGCAAGGGGTGGAAATACCAAGTGTTAAATCACTTATCAGCATTTCAGTATTTCGAAAATTGTTCATTTCTCTTCTTTCACATAAGATTCGGTGAAATCCTGAATTTTTCTTCCATTTAATGTGTCTTGTTTCGTTCAAAACCTTCCCGAGAGAACATAAAAAATAAGTTATGAAGTCAATGTAGAGTTAACTTTCATTAAAATTGAGATTTTCAGAATGTGCGTTAATTTTTTTGCGCAGTGTAGTTCATTATTACAGGAATCAAATTTCGTGTTTTATTTGATGAAAAAACAGCTTTTTACTCAAATATTTCGGGTCTTTTTCAATAATAAATCAAAGGGATTTTTTTCCAAAAAGTTTGTTGTCCATTTCTATTCAAGATATTGATTAAGATTTAAGTCCTCCAACATATGAAACACAATGGATAATAAAAAAATATTTATTATTCATGATATAATAAAAATTTTTGTTACTATTCATTTTCTTGTTGAGAGAGAAAACTCATGAGAATTTTCTTGAGAAATATGCTATTTATAATAGTTTTTATTTTTTTTCCAGTTTAAAACTTTCGCAATACTTAGTCATTAGAAGGCAATTGAGTTTATTACATACTATCTTTTAGTCTATGTTTTTTTTTATTCACTGCTAATTTAGGCTTTTTTAAATCGTATATTCCAGGGAAATTCTGCTCAAAAAAACTAAAGAAATATATTATAAAGTCTGTTTATTAAAATATAGTATATATTTACATAACATCATAAATATAATTATAGTTTTTCAGATTTACAATACATTACTCATAAAATAACAAAAAACAATTTTAGTCGATCCTTATCGCTAATATGTACAAATTTTTTATTCTAAGTTCAATTTATACACCTTAAACTACATCACATCTTTTATAAAATAAAAGATAAGGAACTCTGTCTCCTTGCGGTTTTAAAACACTTTCCACCGACACTGACCTCACTTTCGCATCGTCAAACCTCAACCAAGTATGATGTCCAGAGTGGAACGCGTCCGCCACATAGTGTCCCTTGCTGGCCTCTTTACCTTCATGGTAAACGACGGCGAAAAGCTTGTACTGCTTCTCTTGAGAACTGCTAGGTTTTCCCGACAGGATCTTGGAATCAACCTGGAGGTCGATGGGGAACTCCACCGTCTTCATAATCTTCGTGCAACCGTTCCACTTGTAATCGAAACATTTCAGATGGAGGACGAGAACAGCCGGCAATTTTTCGATCAGCACCTGCTGCCACGCTTCCACCTTTTGATTCGTCTTGGTCGAAGTTAATCCTTCGAGTTGATTCTTCAACGTCAGCTGTTCCAGGGCTTCCGCGATGGTTTTGGCTGTCCTGATGTTCAGCTGAAGGGTCAGGAACGGCTGTATGTTTACCGTGGATTCATCCCCCGTTTTGTGGATCTTCGAGCACAAGAGACCGCCGAATATGTCGCTGATTGGAGTCTTGTCGAATTGGACCTTTCTCGTGATGTTACCCTTGTTCTTTGGTCCCATTTGTTTCCAGTCGTCGGAGTCGTGATTCATTTCTACCTTGGTCTCATTTTTGACGGATTTGATTATCTGGAAGGATAAAAGAAGTTGTGAGATACGACAAGCAATAATATTTTGCATGTAATGATGTCAAATTATGCCAAACACTACGTACATTCGAATAATAAAAGAAGAGAAGGAAATACTTGACTAAATTTCACAATTTTAATTGAACTATTAAAAAATATTGATCTTAAATTCTTCTTATTGGTACATATAACATCATTTTCGTTTCAAAATTCAATTCAGCATTCGTTTAAACTGCAATTTAATTGTGAGGAGTTTTGAGAGACTATAGATGAGTTAACTTTGGAGGTAGAGGAAGTTTGAATTTCTTAGATATTCAGATTAAAGGAGTGAATGAATCGATGTCGATATACTAGGATGTATTGATATCTAGTTAGCCTAGACCAGTTCCATGCATAAAAAAAATATTGCGTTACCATAGCAACGAACAATAACTCATTAGAAGTGTCAGTGTGAAGTTTGAGGTCAAAAAAGTAAACCAGAGTTACGCAATAAATTAAAAGGAAGAAGATGTCCACCGAAATTGTTAAAATCGAAAAATTGGAGTACCGAGCCATCATCAAGTACCTGTATTTAAAAGGGTAAAGAGGTGAGCAGATTTACGAAGATATGCTTAATACCCTTGGTGATCAATGTTCTTTGTATGCGACCGTGAAAAATTGGACTGCAAGCTTCAAAAGAGGTAAATTTTCCATTGAAGATGATGACCGATCTGGAAAGTCAGTTTTTGTGTCAGTCCCCGAACATATCGATGCATGACATGATTTTATAAGACCGTCGAATTGGGCTAAAATTGATATCTGAAACACTGTATATTTCATAGGATCGCGTTCATCATATAGTTTACGTCAATTTGGACATGAGAAAAATTGCTGCAAAATGGATCCCCAAATGTTTGAATGATGACCGAAAGCGTGCAAAGGTAGAATCATCGCGTTCGATCTGAGCTCGATTTGAAAACGATGTAGACTTCTTAAACCGAATTGTTACTAAGGATGAGACTTGGGTGCATTTCTACGATCCAGAAACAAAGCAACAATCGATGGAATGGCGACACTCTGGTTCTCCAAGACCTAAGAAGTTTCATGCCCAAAAATCGGCAAGAAAAGTTCTTGTTACAGTTTTTTGGGATTGCCATAGGGTAATCAAGATTGATTTTTTGGATGAGGGTAGAACGATAACTGGAGATTACTATTAGACATTTCTGACCATTCTACGGGAAAAAATTAAAGAGAAAAGACGCGGAAAGCTATCCAAAGGTGTTATGTTGGAGGACAAAGTCCCTGCACGAAATTCTCATGTTGCGATGAAAAAAATTCGTGATTTAGAGTTTCAATTACTAGAACACCCCCCTTGTTCACCAGATTTGGCTCCATCTGACTATCATCTCTTTCCTCAACTGACAAAAAGTTTAAAAGGTCGTAAATTTCCTTCCAACAAGGAATTAATAAAAGCTGTGGAGGTCTGGTTTGCAGAGCAAGAAGAAAAATTAATTTTGAAAGGAAGATGTTGCAGGTTCTTTGTAATAAATGTATATCCAATTAAGAGGAGAATATGTTGAGTAATAAAATATTTTAACACTAAAATTTTGTTTAGTTCTACAGTAGGCTAAGAATTTTTCAATATATCCTCGTATGTAAGAAGAATTTAAGATAAATATTTTTCAATGGCAAAGATCTATTCTGCAGAATAAATCAACAACTGGTTCCTCTAATCATTGTGTAACTTCCAACCACTTCGTAGATTTCAATAATGTAAAAATTCTACATAAAGGTGATAAAGGTGAACGTTTAGATCTTTTAAAAATCCTAGAAATATCTTCAGCCCAAAAACAAAAATCTCCCAATTTTAAACGATCAGTTAGTAATCCCCCTATCTCCGATTTTAACATGTATTATTTGATTATTATATGAATGTGTTCTTTTTATATTTATGTATTAAATTTTGAAAATAGGATAAATCCCGAAACACGCGAATCAACAAATATCTCAATTAAAAATTGCGAAGCTAAGTCAAGTGTTCTCGTTCATCATGTTTAACCAAGAGTCATGCGATTAATAAATTTTGACTACTTACATTCATCATTTCGTCGTTCAGCCCGTTCAGCAGGAGGCCCAAAAATTCCTCGGCGTCCTCTTGACGTCCCTCGACGAGAAAAGAGTCGCTTCTGGTACCGTTCAGGATGGTGTAGAACGAAGAGGCTTCGATGGAGTCACCACATGAGAAGTCGAAACTCCCCCGTTTCTTCTTGTTCCTTTTCGACGTACGGTTCGTATGGGAATCGGGCATCTTGTCGAAATTATTGATGAATTGGCACCTGGAAGATTTCAAAATTGAGTTAGATGCTGTCAAAGCGAAGGATTGTTGTAAAACTTACATGTTCTTTATCATGGGTGGTAGGCCATGTCCGTTCTCCGTCAAATTCTTCGAAAGTCCTATCAGCAGATTGCATAAAGGTGGGCAGGCCAGCAAGGCTTGTAAAATCGAATTTATGTAGCAATAATTGCTCCTATTGATTAAGCCTCTCGGTTGTAGATTAGCACTTTTTCCATCAATTTCGAAATTCGATAGAAATTCTGGAAATAAAATAAAATGTTTAGTAACAAATATAGAAAAAGTTTTTTGATATCACAACGAAAATAATTGATTCTTCAACTCAAACAACTGACTGTAAAATCTAACTAACCTGCTAGTCTGTGAGTGGCTGGATCAATAGTTTTGCTCTCTTCAACAGTATCCAACGATTCAACTTTCACATCACTGCGTTCAGTCACTAACTCTCCATTTGTCGTGGGTTCCTCTTTCTTGAAGAGACTCGTCCATGATTTCTTGGCCCATACGTTTACAGGTGCATTAACACCTGATTCGACTCCATTTTCTTTCACGTCACAAGTCTGGACCTTTACAGGCTTAGTCTTCAGTTCATCAGTCTTGTTCGAGGATGTTGCCACAATATTTTCAACTTTAACAGTATCACTCGGTGAATTTGGAAGTTCTTCCACAATTCCATTGCAGGGAATTGTTTCTTTCTCAGCCGTTGCAGAAATTTGTGTGGGTGTATCGACAGATGTAACATTGTCGTGTGAGATCGGTGTTTCTTCAACAACGTCTGATGGCTTCTCATGAGACATTCCGTTATACATTTGCACTTCTGGTATCCTTCGGTCGTGAAGAACTGGAGGACAATATTGAGCATTATGTGGAACCTGAAAAATATAACATAGATCTATTATAGAAGGGCAATTAGAATTGTGGATAGGCTGATAAAGTTTCTACAATGCGAAGATGAACAATATGTACAATGGGTTTTCTTACCTGTGCATAGTTATAGATTTGGTTCGCTGGATACATGAACTGTATGCCGTTATCTGTATTCACAATCTGGGAAGGATGAAAGCCGCCGTACATTGCAGGTTGCTGATAGTTAACGTAAGATACCATGGGGGGTGGTTGATTGGGGTTATAATGAACTCCAAAGTAAGTCATGGGTGGGTTTACGTGGTTTAGAGAGTTCTCGTAGTTTTCCACTGAAACTCCATTACATTCGACTGCTGCTTTTGGTTTTCTGTGTAATTTTTCTGAAAATAAGTTGATTATTAAATTTCTAGTTACATCAAATCTTTCATGGACTACGGTAGAAAGGATATTATTATTGAAAAATACATCACAATACTCACTTTGGGGAGATTTCTTCTTGAGAGTCCAAGGCAAGGAGATTTTTCTAGGGGTATCGAACAGACAAGAATTTATGTGACGAATCTCGTCCACTTCCAACCCTGTTATATCTAAAAACTGCATATTCTGAAAATAAAATAAACATTAATGTCATTTCAGATATTGAAGTTAATGTAATGTTATATTCAAAGTGCTGAAAATATCATTGAACTTCTAGAGATACTACCATATAGGTACATGATCATTTTCAAATAAAAAAATAACACATACCTGTTTGAAACAGAAAATCTGAACAACAAGCAAATTATTAAATAGCAACCAATTGACTACAGATAAAAGAAAAGAATTACTCACATCCATAACTTGAAAATCCATCAATCATCAATCACAACACTAATATCACCTTAAAGTTCGTTTATAATATTCGAAAACTTGCGAGTATTCAAACAGTCTAAACAATCTTAACACCATTGAGGTTAACTCAAGTCTGAGATCTGTCAACTGACCGCTAGGTTATATAGCACGCTGCCGTTTCTCCCACTCTTTCTACCTAATTTCGTCGTTTCTGACTAATGGCCTCATGCTTCTACCTGGGGTTGGGAACGCCCTCTTGCGCACAATTTGGAAATCTGACTAATTTTCGATTTCAAATATTTGATAATAGATATTTTAATATCTATTTCTTCAGTTAAAAGCGCATACTAATATTTTTCTAGAAAAATTGAGTTTTATTTCATCTAATTTTTGTATTTTCGTTTTCGTCACAAATCATTTTTATTATTTTATCGCGTATAATTCATAAATTGAACATACCGGAAATATTCTAAGAGTAAGTTTTGTCGAAGAAAAGGAATCATTTCAATGAAATCTCATTCTTCAATATTTATCATATTCACTTCTATTCGTGAAATTGTGTGAAATTTGCAGTTTTCCATATTTTTTAAAATCTATACAGGGTAAGTCTTTAACTCGTACAAATATTTCATAAGTAGATTCTTGAGGTCAAAAAAACACTTTTTTCCCATACCATTTTTTCTGATTCGACCCTGATCAATAGATTTAGTAATTTTAAGTTTTCATAAGGAGCTAGGTGATCTAATAACTCAATTTGGGTTATTAGTTTACTGGTGACACTACACATCTGTATATCTTTTAAAAATAGTTGTAATCAGCCAAAGTACCCAATTTTCAAAAATTCACAGATACTTCTTAATTTTTGAACATCAAATTAATCGAAAATGTCGCATTATACGGGAAAATATGAAGAACACTTTCATCTTACAAAACTTTCAAATATTCATTAGATAGCGTCAAACTTAGTTTCACGCGTTGGATTCTTTTTTTTTTGGTATTTTTCATGGTACGTAATGTTCTTAGTGAAAAAACTGGAAGACGGGGGTGATATCTTGTGTTCGAAAAAGATCCTCATACTTCTAAGTTATAAAAACAATCATCACCCCTATAAAGGGTGTTTATCCTGAGTAATAAAAGTCATGTAGAAAAAACAATTGTTTCAATTTACATTTACTCAGGTTATCGATCAACTACTTAAAATAAATTCAATTAGGGGAGATAAAACAATATTCTTAGTTCAATATAATTTAAAATCGATATGCTTCTTCACAAACTGGCCCTGTGATTAAGAAAAATATTTCGAAAATCGACAACTTTAGGTATTCTAATAAAATTCTGATTATTTTGGAAACGGTGCATTTTCGTTGACCTAATGTTGGTGTCATTCAATAATATTTGGCCTACTCTATCGTGGTGTGACGTTTGATTCACTAGATAGATAGATAGATAACTTTATTTTCACATCACTGCAGCTCAACAAAGATACAAGTGAAAAGAAAATACGTCACATACAAAATTTGAACTTAATCTAAACACACAATATATAGGTACCAAACAAATTCATCTCAATCTGTAACATGCTGAACAAAATTCTTCAATGCTATATGGTTCTATTCTCAAAATTAAGGACAATATAGTTTTTTTAAAGACTACAAAATTTCTCTCTTTCCTGATATTCGTTGGAAGGCAGTTAAAAAACCTTATAGAGGAATAAAATGCAGTTTTTTAGGTCATAGGTAATCTATGACTTGGATAGAGTACAGAGTTTATTCTCCTAGTTTTGTTGTCGTTTCTATATTTAACGAATAGTTTTGGGACACCCTGTATATTATATCATGAAAAATGATTTTGAACAGTCAACTAATCTGAAGGATACGTAATTGAACAGTTTATTCAGGTTGTTATATTACTCGTAAGCTTAACATCTTCCTTATCGATTTCTCTGAAGGAACCATTTTGCCCTTCATAAATTTAAACATTATTGTTCCATACCTGATTTTTTTTGAAAATCAAGTCTTTTCAGACGTTTTATTATTTCTCTGAATTCTATTTCTTATCGATATTCATAATTACAGCACATCCCTTTTGGAAATGGTCATTCTACGAAGGGTTTGAATCCCTTTACCGCCATTAATCGGAACTATTACCTACCTATCCATTTTCTAAGAAATTTCAATGAAGGGATTATGCAGATAAAAGAGTCTTAATTCATTCCACAATATTTCGGTCAAGAAAGTTAATATGGGTAAATTTAAACATTATTGTTCCATATCTCATTTTCTTCGAAAAGTAAGTCTTTTCAGACTTAACGTTTTATTATTTCTCTGAATTCTATTTCTTATCGATATTCATAATTACACCACATCCCTTTTGGAAATGGTCATTCTCCGAAGGGTTTGAATCCCTTTACCGCCGTTAATCGGAACTATTACCTACCTACCCATTTTCTAAGAAATTTCAATGAACGGATTATGCAGATAAAAGAGTCTTTATTCATTTCCCAATATTTCGGTCAAGAAAGTTAATATGGGTAAATTTAAACATTATTGTTCCATACCTCATTTTCTTTGAAAGGCAAGTTTTTTCAGGCGTTAAGTTTTATTATTTCTCTGGAATCTATTTCTTATCGATATTCATAATAACACCACATCCCTTTTGGAAATGGTCATTCAACGAAGGGTTTGAATCCCTTTACCGCCGTTAATGGGAACTATTACCTACCTACCCATTTTCTAAGAAATTTCAATGAACGGATTATGCAGATAAAAGAGTCTTAATTCATTTCACAATATTTCGGTCAAGAAAGTTAATATGGGTAAATTTAAACATTATTGTTCCATTCCTCATTTTCTTTGAAAAGCAAGTCTTTTCAGACGTTAAGTTTTATTATTTTTTTGAATTATATTTCTTATCGATATTTTCATAATTACAAAACATCCCTTTTGGAAATGGTCATTCTACGAAGGGTTTGAATCCCTTTACCGCCGTTAATCGGAACTATTACCTACCTATCCATTTTCTGAGAAATTTCAATGAACGGATTATGCAGATAAAAGAGTCATAATTCATTCCACAATATTTCGGTCAAGAAAGTTAATATGGGTACACGTAAGTTGAAAATAATCATACACCCTAATGAATTTCTGGAAGTTGAGAAAACGAGAATGTTGAAGTCGAAGATTTCTTCAAAAGTGTTGGTCGCTAATGAAGCGAATTAATTACGGGTTTAGAGTTTCAATGAGCCCGTCTCAAAATAATTATTTCAGGGTATGATCACAGGTGAAACGTCCAGACCTCTAGAAATAAGAAAACGCGAACATAAAAATAATATCAAAAATAGAGAAATTAATCGATCACAGATCGCAGATCATACAGGGTGGCCATTTGAAAACGTAACCTACATCTTAAGTTGTCCCCCTCGAAACAGAAATCGACCTGTCCGAGCATTTCTATCGAAAAAATTTATTTCGTCTGTAATCTCGTCTGTTTCGTTTTCAAATGGCCACCCTGTATTTGTTTTAATACGGGAGACCACATGATGGATTGGAATGACGGAATCAGACCATTATCAACGAAAGATTACAGAATCTACGTGTATTCTATTGGATCAAGATAATAATTAGGCAAATTGTTCTGTAGGAATAGATCATATTTGGATCAATTTACTGAAGAAGGAACTGTCATCCGGTAATTTCAAAAATAAATGAATCAACGTTTCTATGCAGTCTCTGTTTCTATGTATTGACAATTAATGTCAAATAAAAGCTACAATTCAGAAGATTTTCGAAAATTGATTTTTCGTCTGATGAAGGAGTCTGATATAGACTCCGAAACGTTACAACATAACATTATAATTTCAACGTTCTTTATTTTCAGTTCATTGTCAGGCAACAATTTTTTCTAGTTAATTTGCTCCTGACAAATTAGTGCAAGAATTTACGCAGGAGCAAATCGTTTATTTCATTTCTAATTGATTTTGTTTCAGAGATTAGGAGTGAAAACCCTAAATTAGTTTATTAAGAAATGCAGAATCCTCCCAGAATAAATTTCAATCGATATCTTCCTAGTTGATCTTCAGAATAATTTTTGTTTCGAATTTATTTTTATTTGAACTTTCCTTCACATGATTGGTGAAGTACCTAATATATAAAATTATTTTTCGGCCGACCTCTTAATAATTAGCACTGTTTAACGTACACGAAATTAGCTGTTAATGATCCCTTTTATTGGTTAATTTTCTGTTAATGCATTATTGTCATGGGAAATCGAACATAGAAGTATTCAGCAGCTTCCCAAATAATTATTTTATTTGTATGTCGCATTGATTTTCGTAGTACCTAGCTGGTGAATTGATAAGAGATGAATTGTGGAGGTTGCAGAAAAATTATGATGGTTAGAGAGTAATCAATATATCTAAGTACTACAACTCCGGCTTCCACCAACTCCACACATTCTTTGACATATATTATAGGGAACTTATCAATGTGATTTACTCAAAATGTCACAACTCGAATATGCCCTCTATGGACTTCTCGAATTGTTCGATCGGCCGCATAAATATCAACATTCCAATATGAACATAGAAAATTTAAAAGGTGTCAAATTTGACTAGGTATCGATAGAAAATTTTTTCAATCAAGAATTTACATTCTATTCAAAATGTGGTCGACGGAAAAATCTTGTAATCAACTCGTTTATTAATTGAGCGATTAATGATCTCGAATATTAACGTTAAAATATCTCAATCATTAATCGCTTTCATTAATAACCTAATTGATTAAATAGTTATTTATATTTACTCAACAAGATTATTAATAAAAGCGATTAATGATTGAGATATTTTAACGTGCGAGCAAAGGGAGCACGTTAATGTTCGAGATCATTAATCGCTCAATTAATAAACGAGTTGATTACAAGATTTTTCCGATTTTTCTTGATTGCAAAAATTTTGTATCCATACCTAGTCAAATTTGACACCTTATAAATTTTCTATGCTCATATCGGAGTTGATATTTTTTATGCGGCCCATCGAACAATTTGAGAAGTCCATAGAGGGCATTTTCGAGTTGTGACATTTTGAGTAAATCATATTGATATCAGTACCTATTATATCTGTTAAAGAATGTGTGGAGCTGGTGGAAGCTGGAGTTGTAGTACATATATATATATATATATATATTGATTACTCTCTAACCATCATAATTTTTCTGCAACCTCCACAATTAATCTCTTCTCAATTCACCCGCTAGGTACTACGAAAATCAATGCTACATACAAATGAAATAATTATTTGGGAAGCTGCTGAATACTTATATGTTCGATCTCCATGACAACAATGCATTAATAGGAAATTAACCAATAAAAGGGTTTATTAACAGCTAATTTCGTTTACGTTAAACAGTGCTATTATTAAGAGGTCGGCGGAAAAATAATTTTATATATTAGGTACTTCACCAATCATGTGAAGGAAAGTTCAAATAAAAATAAACTCGAAACAAAATAAATCTGAAGATCAACTAGAAAGATATCGATTGAAATTTATTCTGGGAGGATTCTGCATTTCTTAATAAACTTTTTAGGGATTTCACTCCTAATCTCTGAAACAAAATCAATTAAAAATGGAATAAACGATTTGCTCCTGCTGTGATCTGTGATCACACGCTCAACGTGTTAATAGGAAATCAACCAATAAAAGGGTTCATTAACAGCTAATTTCGTGTAAGTTAAACAGTGCTATTATTAATAGGTCGGCGGAAATAACTATTTGTTCATTATTTCTAAAAAACTAATCTAGTATGAAGGCAATTATCAAATTTTACTCTTCGAGACTTATTTGAAGTTGAATGAAAAAACGCCGCAAATTTTTCACAAAGAATTATTAGTGTTTAAATCGATGAAATCAACTTTCACCATTTCCAGTGAACTTTGTACAACAATGGAACTTGTGAGAGACCAGATCATGGCTGTTCCGAAAATTCATTCATTCCAGTAATGCACGTGCTTCAAAACGAAAACTGAAAATTTCATAGGGTTGTTAATATTCATATTCATATTCATTAATAATGAAATCAAAGTTACCTATATTGTACACAGAGTGTTTACTTTCTTTATTTGTATAATTTCGAAAAACAACAAATCCATTATATCAAAGTGCTCTTCTTTTACTGGAAAACATCCATGAAGTATGTTGTCTGTCTCCTTTATGTCAGTTTATTTTCTGAACACTTGTTAATAATATACAATTTATCTTCATTTGTTCTTGCACTAATATTAATTCAATACTTCCATTCTCTATATGTGATCAGAATAACTTTTGTGGAGAACTTTTTCTGTGTACTGACTGAAGAAAGCACACATGAACTGACATTGAATTTCCCAAACGCGCAATAGTTGTGTGGAGTTCCCCCATTTTTCATTGTGGAGATTTTCATCAACCCTGACCTTGAACCACTTAGTAAAATCTGACATGTCTTCTTAAGCCTTTCAGGGGATTCAGTTGACTATTTTCAGCATTGAATTTCAATGAGTCGAATGTCCCATCAAATCAGAATCAAATAAGATTACCAATCGGATCTAATTACATTGAATAAATAGATATAAAGAGATGGCGGACAACGATTTGGATGTCAGTTGGCGGTAAACGGCTTCAAAGAATTTTGGACATGCGTTTACACAACTGGACCGGTGTTGGCGCTCCCTCGGCCTTACAGAGCAGGTGAGTACTCTTTTTTAAATTTTCTGAAAATTCGCCTCCCTTGATTTTTAATCGGCTTCATTGTTTTTTAATCATGAACATTCATTTGTTTTATATTCGTACACCATATATGTTAAGTAATAAACAAATTAATTCAGATGCATGACATCCGCAGATAACGAATTAATTTGTTCAATATTTACCGACCATACTATGAAGACGTGATCCATCTCTTATATATTTTAAGGTAGGTTGGTACGATTGTTGTATTCAACTTGTCATATTTTCGAAACAGTGACCTATTTTTATCTGAAAAAGAGGTTCGAATATGCTTAATGAATCAGACTATTGATTAGGATACATATCATGCATCAGAATTTGGATATAAATTTTGAAAAAATAAAATATACTTGTCCCAAGTCACCCACCGGTTTGGAAGGCTTGGGACACAAGTTAAAATCTATTAATTTCTCAATTCTCATGAAATAGGTGACTGGGGACGGTGTATGGTTTTGAAAAATTAGAATTTGTGATTATATAGTTGAAATTCGGTAAGGAAATTAAATGATAAACCCCTATTACAGCGAAAGTAAATATATTACAACTCAAATGTGAAAAAAACTAAACAAAACAAGGGAATTTTGATTTCTTTCATTCTTTGGTGATTTCTTCGTGGAAATAACGTAAATAATAATATCCTGCGAAAAATCTGCATATTTCCTGCTGCCAATGCGCCGCTTGTATCTATTCAGCATTTTCCCAAGTCAACCTATGAAAAAACAAAATAAATGAATGAGATCCGTGTTGCCGTTTGATTTGTAAACAACCTTGTTTCATGACATATCTATTATCCCAATATCCCTCGTATCCAGAAAAAAAATTACACATGCACAAAATGAAATACATGTACAGGACACTAGAAAGTATTAGGGCTATAAAAAAACACGCTTTTACTCTCCTGTATTCGTTAATTTTTCCTGTCAATTCAAAACGCTCTGGTCAGGGCAAACTCAAGAGGAATTAATTGTTAAACTAATCGAAAAGACAATCTTATAAGTTTGTCCCTTCACTCATAAATGGTAAGAAACAAAGACATCTGCAAGGGAAGTAATTGTCCCAAGTTACAGGACTGTCTCAAGTCACTCGAAAATAGTTTATTCTCATAATCATTGGTTTATTATTCAAAAAATTAATATAAAAACTTTTGTATGCACCTAGATTTTGTAGAGGGCTTTATGACAGCGAGTTTTTAATCCGCGATTTGGTAGCCAAATTTCAATGTGAATTCACCTGAGATTACCTGGAATGAGTATGAAATTCATTGTTACTTGTGGGAATAACGTGTCAATGATCAATATACAGGGTGAGTCATTGACTCGTACAAATTCAGACAGTGAATTCTTTAGGTCAAAAGAATCCATTTTTTTCTATACCATTTTTCGATTCGGCTTTGGTTAAAAAATATACCTACATAGTTATTTTAAGTTTTCTCAATAAGCTGTGCCACCCCTAGAAAAACAAAATTACCTTCAGGATAACTACCTAAATCTGTGACAGTACACATCTGCGGATTTTTTAAACGGAGTTGTATTCAGCCAATTTACCCAATTTTTCAAATTTCACAGATACTTTTTAATTTTTGAACAACAAATTACTCGAAAACGGCGCATTATACCAGAAAATATAAGGAATACTTTTATTTTTCAAAACATTCAAATAATCATTAGATAGATAGTCCAACTTAGTTCCAAGAGTTAGGTTCTTTGAATTTTTGGTATTTTTATGGTACGTTGGTACGTAATGGTCATAGTGAGAAAACTGGAAGACGTGGGTGATATCTTATGTTCGAAAAAAGATCAAATAAATGAAAAACTATATTCAGAAATTCATTCCATTCGATGAAACCGTTTGTGAGATATACCTAAAAATGACATTTTTCTATGGTTTTTCAACAGCCTGTATCTTTTAAACCGAGCCGATTCGCGAAAAATCGTAAGGAAAAAAAGTATTTCTTCTGACCTCAAGAAACTACTGTTAAAATATTTGTACGAGTCAAGACTCGCCCTGTATACCGTGATTCAAAAGTATGAAGCTTATGAACAAAAAACGTATTTCAACATTCTATAAAAAAGAGAATTTCAATCTTATTCATTCAACATTCAATAAGCAGCGTGATTTCAAGATATGATACATACCTATGCAAAAAACAAAAATTTTTGAAAAAACTAAGGAAAAAACAACATGAAATTAGTATTTTTAGTGAGATGTTGGTCATCCTCTAGCCTGAAACTCTGAACGATATTTCCTTAGCGACGTTTTGTATCTGAAAAGTGGCAAAGACATCCCAGCATTAAAAAAAACTTTGTAAGGTCACCTACTATTCCTAGCTCTTCTACAAAATAACAGAAATTCCAATAAGGTGGGATTTAAAAAATACCCGGCGCCACTGATACGTATAGCTAGTCGAACTTATAAAATTTTTAGCTGTCCCACTGCATTTGCTGCTCAGTTTTGAATTCAAGTCGCAATATAATAGGCCGATTCTCTTTTAGAGCAATGGGTTTGGAGGGAACAGAAGTCCTTCATCGACTAGGATGGAATCTTCCTAAGGAAGAACTAATTCATATACAGGAACACTGGCTCACTTTTCTGGAACCACCAGCATCAATGCATTTCCTGCTAGGCTTGGTATATATTGGCTTCTTCCTCATGGCTATAATCGGGAATGGGTTGGTGCTATGGATTTTTTCATCGTAAGTGTATCAAATAAAAATCTGACTGTTCCTCTAGAAGAGTCTCAGTATTTTATAGATCTGAATTGTAACATGGTCCGAATATTTTCAGCGCTAAAAGTTTAAGGACCGCATCGAACATGTTTGTGGTGAATTTGGCCTTCTGCGATTTCGTGATGATGCTGAAGACACCTATCTTCATATACAACTCTTTCTACAGGGGATTTGCGTTAGGTCAATTAGGTTGCCAGATATTCGCTTTTATGGGATCACTATCTGGGATCGGCGCTGGCATGACGAATGCATTCATAGCATACGACAGATACACCACCATTACGAAACCCTTCGATGGTAAATTGACGAGAACGAAGGCCTTTGTTTTCATACTGTTGATTTGGCTGTATACGATACCGTGGGCTGTGATGCCGTTAACTGAAGTATGGGGGAGATTTGGACCAGGTATATTTTTAAGCTCAATGTATACAGGGTGTCCCGGAAAATGTGGGAAATCGCTCGGATTCAGATAGAACATAAAAAATGAAGATGACGAGTTCCCATAATTTTTTTTCCTAGCGGCCCTACCTACGGAGATACGACTTCCTAAATGACGCCACTGGAAATTCATTTTAGTGGAATAAGTTTCAAAATACTTGATATAATTTAATGATAATAATATGAATAATATGATTAATAGTAGTAAGGACCTCTTAAATCACTGCACTCAAATTTCAATTAGCTTGTTCAGGTTACCAGGGGCGGACTAGGTTGTACATTTTAATGCTTACATTTTTTACACCCTGTATGATGGAATGCTAAAAACAACAAATTTGGATACCTTGAACATTAAGCTAAAGAAAAGGTACTCTTGTTCAGTGTCGATAAAATGAACCGTTTTCGAAAAAAAAAATAATGAAAGAAGTAAGTAATTTTTTAATTTCTATTAAAAATAACATGAAGTCTAGTTTTTTGTCTGCAAAAAAGTGTGATACGAAAGTTAATACTATCAATCATATCGTATTTTCATTAAATTATATCAAGTACTTTGAAATTTATTCCACTGAAATGAATTTCCAGTGGCGTCATTTAGGAGGTCGTATCTTCGTAAGGAGGGCCGCTAGGAAAAAAAATTATGGGAACTTGTCATCTCATTTTTTTATGTTCTATCTGAATCCGAGAGATTTCCCACATTTTCCGGGACACCCTGTATAATGTAGGTACTGTGATAATATTCAGTAGAAATAACCTTCGGTTAGTTCATCTTCAATTACCTCATAACTAATTCAATACAGGATGATTTCTGACCATTAACCCATCGGCAGCGGTAAGAGAGACATTTTAAATAAAAAATTGAAAAACCCTCCTTATTTCCAATGTAACATCCTGTATATTATCGGAGCTCTAAAGAATTTATTAAGTTTTACAAAGTTCAGGATCGCCAAGAAACTGAGTATCCTGTGTGGCCGGAATTTCTTCACTTTGCAGAGTTTCTACCGCTTAAAAAATTAAATTTTCATCTCTTTACTGAATGGAGATATGTACCGAGCCTGTTTAAGCATGATCATTGTATAAGTGCGAAAAGTGTAGTAATACTGCAAGTTATAACCAATGCATTCGCCATTTTGCAACAAATACTTACCCTTCTGATAAATTACGTACAATTTTTAACTTCTAATAAAATATTGAATTGATAATATTTGATTTGTTGCTTTACTGAAAATCAACTAATAATTTTTTTCCAGAGGGTTTCCTAACAGCTTGTACGTTCGATTATTTAACGAATACCTTCGACAACAAAATGTTTGTTGGCTCAATCTTTTTCTGTTCTTACTGCATTCCAATGAGTATGATAGTATATTTCTACAGTAAAATAGTCAGTACTGTATTCAATCATGAAAAAGCACTACGAGAACAGGTGAGTAAATCAAGAAAATTCTAGCAAGTTGGTTATAATTCTGGAATTTTTGGTGAGGAACAATCTAATTTTTAGTTATTTCTGGGTTTCAATAGAGCAATATAAAGTATACAAAAATGCTTTTTTTCCTATTTTTTAAATAATTCTTTTTTGTCTTCCAAAAACTTCATAAACTGACTTCAACTAGTGATATTTTAATTTTTTGATAATTCAAGCTTTTAAAATATCATATAATGACCAAAACGGTGATTTTAGATTGGTGGTTTAGAATGAATTCTTGTCCAGTCATGCAATTGTTCGACAATGGGGTATTTTCCTAAATTTCAAAATATATGTCATTGAAATCCTTATAACTCAAATATATCGAACTATATTTTTTTAGAATTTTAACATATTGCGTTTTGTCTATATTCACTTACGAAAACTCTGATTTCAGAAGTGCTCTCTTATGAACATTCTACGTCATTTTCACAATCCGGCAACGCCCGTCGAATCAATAAAGGTCATGAAAGTCTTGTAATCATCATAGACTTAATAAATATTAAGTTTGGTGATCACATTTGACAAGGAACACAAACAGTGCATAGAAATATCAAACAATGACACAAAATTTTATCGTTTAAGAATATATAGACACAGATTACAGAAACAATTTTTTGAAATGTGTGGATATAGAATTCTATATCTTCTTGATCAGTTCCACCATTGTCTAATTAACAAAAATTACTTGACTTTAGTGAAGGCATTCTACGTC
The DNA here is from genome assembly GCF_907165205.1 of Coccinella septempunctata. Classification (NCBI taxonomy): domain Eukaryota; kingdom Metazoa; phylum Arthropoda; class Insecta; order Coleoptera; family Coccinellidae; genus Coccinella; species Coccinella septempunctata. The sequence goes on from NC_058189.1 coordinate 811,182, forward strand.
ACAAGCCTTTACACACTCGAATTTTGGAAGGGTATATTTCTGAAATATCTTAATTTTGAAGCGAATCTTTTACGTGTTGGATAACTAATGGAAAAGGGTTTCCATATATAATTTTAAATTCGATTTTGGAGTTTTAGGAAACTTGCCCATTGATTGTCTTTTGGTAAAATTCCTTTCAGGCTAAGAAAATGAACGTAGATTCTTTGCGGAGCAATCAGAATCAAGGAAGTCAGACTGCAGAAGTGCGAATAGCGAAAGCTGCCATCACTATCTGTTTCCTGTTCGTTGCTTCTTGGACACCCTACGCTGTGTTAGCTCTAATTGGAGCATTTGGTGATCAGAAACTATTAACACCAGGTGTTTCGATGATACCAGCATGCACATGCAAGTTTGTTGCATGTTTAGATCCTTACGTGTATGCTATCAGTCATCCAAGATACAGGTAACCAATTGCTATAGCCATTAATAAAAATTCAAACTTTCTTATAAAAATTGTTTTTGAGTGAAATGAAAATACATTGTCTTCCATCTACTTAACTCTAAGGGAATACTGCTGGAATCAACCTGAAAGATCATCATGTTTTTCTGTCTGAAATTTCGATCTCCTTTCAAATTTTCAGACAAGAGCTCCAGAAGAGGATGCCATGGTTGGCTATCAACGAACCAGCTGAAGATACCAAATCTGTTGCAACTGCTGCGACACAAAACAACGAACAAGAACAGAAAGCGTAATAAGCAACATCTAAATCTGTGAAAAAAGGTACTTGTAAGAGAATACTGATTGCTCTGTGATGTGATATAGTATCTTCTTTATTTTTAAGGTTGTTCATATCCTTCTTTTTGTATAAATCATCTTCTACACGAATATTTATAAATGAGTAATATTTTTCATGGATATTTGTAGTTTATATTGAAGGATTTCTCTTCATACTTGGAAATAAGACTATTTGAACGGTAAAGGATACGAGTAAATGTTGAATGCTTGGAACTGTATAAAAAATCCCATATATATTAAAATCCCATAATAAATTCCTGAACATTGAAAGTTATTTTATTTTTTACCCCAGATATTATCGACAAACTGAAAACGTGCTAAAGCGGGTGTCATAGATATCAGAACATCCACAGTTACCATGTTTTGGATCAATTAGCAGACTATGAAAATAGTACTACTGATGGAAAACAGCCCCACTAAAAAAAGAAACAACGAAGAAGGTAGTAAACTAACTATGGCAGGTCAAAGAAAGTGGAGAGAATTTCAGTGAAACTTTATAAAAAAAAAAATTGTGTTTCATATAAACCTGAGCAAAATGGTTGAGCTGAAAGAACAATGAGAACTATTGATAGATGAGAAATGAGTTGCCAATAAAAATCACCAGAAGCAAATAATATAGAGACTTCCTTTCTCTAAATATATAAGCCTTATTTGAGCATAAACTATTTATTATTGAGCTAAGACAGCTCAGATTCAAAATCAACATCTTTACTCAGATATTTTCATAATAAATACAATCCCTTATGAAATAAACTCACATAAAAAAAATTCAGTTATAGGATGCATCCTATACTTCTTGAATTCCTTTCAAGACTATACGGGGTGAGGCTTTGACCCGTACAAATATTTTAGCAGTAGATTTTTGAGGTTGTTCAAATACCATAAGAAAAATAATTTTATATATTAGGTACTTCACCAATAATGTGAAGGAAGGTTCAAATAAAAATAAATTCTAAACAAAAATTAATTGAAGATCAACTAGGAAGTTCAAAATTTTTGTCTGTAATCACACCCTGAAATAATTATTTTGAGACGGGCTCATTGAAACTCTAAACCCGTAATTAATTCGCTTCATTAGCGACCAACACTTTTGAAGAAATCTTCGACTTCGACATTCTCGTTTTCTCAACATCCAGAAATTCATTAGGGTGTATGATTATTTTCAACTTACGTGTACCCATATTAACTTTCTTGACCGAAATATTGTGAAATGAATTATGACTCTTTTATCTGCATAATCCGTTCATTGAAATTTCTTAGAAAATGGGTAGGTAGGTAATAGTTCCGATTAACGGCGATAAAGGGATTCAAACCCTTCGTAGAATGACCATTTCCAAAAGGGATGTGGTGTAATTATGAATATCGATAAGAAATAGATTCTAGAGAAATAATAAAATGTTAGGTCTGAAAAGACTTGCTTTTCAAAGAAAATGAGGTATGGAACAATAATGTTTAAATTTATGAAGGGAAAAAGGGTTCCTTCAGAGAAATCGATAAGATTTTAAACCTACGAGTATGTAGTATAAACTGTTCAATGAATCATTCTATTTGTTAACTGTTCAATAAATAATTTTTTTTCTTCCAAGGAGAATCGTTTGAAGTAATTCCATTTTTTAGGGAAAACATATAGGTACCTATCTATTATTTTAAAATCTTAAATTTTGATAACCAATTGTTTTTATTACTTAGAAATATGACGATTTAAGTGTTATAATCATAAAAAGAATATTTGTATGGCTTGTTACTTTTTCCCTTGAAGCAAATACTTACTTAACTTTTATTTTCTTACTTTGAAAACACCAATCAACCTGATAGGTTCAATATTTACCCACAATAATGAAAATTTAGATTTAAGCACAGAAAACTGTTAATCCGCTTATATACAAGGTGAGTTTTTGACTCATACACATATTTCAACAGTAGATTCTTGGGGTCAAAAGAAACACTTTTTTCTATACCATTTTCTCCAAATTGGCTCGGTTTGAAAGATGCAGGCTGTTGAAAAACCATAAAAAATGTTATTTTTAGTTCCATCTCACAAACGGTTTCGTCGAATGAAATAAATTTATAGTTTTTTATTTATTTGATTACCTAATCTTCTTCAAACACAAGATGTGACCGTCTTTCAGTTTTCTCATCATGACCATTTCATAAAAATACCAAAAAAAAAACCTGACTCTGACTCTGGAAACTAAGTTGGATGCTATCTAATTATTTGAAAGTTTTGTAAAATAAAAGTATTCCTCATATTCTCTCGTATAATGCGCCATTTCCGAGTAATTTGATGTCCAAAATTTAAAAAATATTTGTGAAATTTGAAAAATTGGATACTTCGGCTTGATACAACTCTGTTCATATAAGATCCTCAGATGTGTGGTGTCATAGATTCAGTTAGTTATTCTGAAGGTAATCTTGTTTTTCCAGGGTTGACACAGCTCATTAGGAAAACTTAAAATGGCTATGTCTTTTTATCAGGTGGTATGGGAAAAAACTGTTTCTTTTGACCGCAAGAATCTACTGTCAAAGACTCACCCTATATAATAGAGAAGGATTCAATCATTGTGTTCCGAATCTTCTACCTCTTTTCCTTGTGATTTATCAGAACAAGACCTCGATACCTTTCAGCAGACATTGAGCGATTGAATATAATTTTTGCATAAATCAATGAAATCTGTGTACCTTTGTGAGCTTCAAAGGATTAGTTGAACTATATGCGTTTTTGATGCAATTATAAAATGAACCACACATCATATCACGACCGCCACAGGATTATCGCATGAAATCCGATTAAAGAAAATTATATAAAAGGAAAAATGATAGGAACTGACGTTGTCAGTTGGTGGTAAACGGCTTCAAACAAATTTGAATATGCGTTTACACAACTGGACCGGTCTGGGTGCTCCCTCTGCCTTGCAAAGCAGGTGAGTAACAAATTCATTATTTTAGATTAATTTAGACAATCACTCAGTAGATAAAAGGTCAAAAATAGCCATTTTAAGTTTTCATTATCATTGAAGCTATTCCACCCTTGGAGAAACAAAATTCCTTTCAGAATAACGAGTTAAATTTATGACACTACACATCTGTGGATCAACTTAAACAGCCAAAGTACCAAATTTTCCGAATATCACAGATATTTTTTATTTTTGAACAGCAAATTACTCGAAAACGTCTCAATTATAAGAGAAAATAGGAAGCATCCTTTTATTTCACAAAACGTTCAAATATTCATTAGATAGCGTTCAATTTAGTTTCAAGAGTTTGGTTCCTTGAGTTTTTTGTATTTTTATGGTATGTAATGGTCATAATGAGAAAACTAGAAGACGTGGGTGATATCTTGTGTTCGAAAAAGATTAATGAAAAACTATATTCCGAAATTCAATTAATTCCACGAAACCGTTTGTGAGATGAAAAAATATTATGGTATTTCAACAGCCTCTACTTTTTAAACAGAGCCGTTTCAGAAAAAATGGTAAAGGAAAAATGTGTTTGTTTTGACCTCAAGTATTTACTTTTAAAATATTTGTACGAGTCAAAGACTCACTAAAGTACAGGGTGGCCAAAATTCGTTGTCTACTGAAGGGATCTCGAGAACTATGGCAGCTAGAAGAAAACGGACGACACATCCTCGAGCTCTTTTTTCCTTACTATTCCAAATCTGAAAACAGATCCAGCCTAACGTTCCTAGATTTTGAGTTATGAACGAAAATTGAGAAATTGTCATTTTCAATGAAGCTGAATAACTCGCTAATTTGAACTCGTATTCGAAATCCGTTATTACTTTCTACAGGTACTTTTTTATGAGGAATTCGAATATGATATCAATAAATTTTTTGATCCAGTCATTTCCGAGATACGACAGAGATTTCTGATTTTTCAAATGTAAACTATAGTTGAAAGTTCTTTCATCTTGCTGCAATTTTTTTGCTGATTTCAAAAATGTATCATATGTCACTATTCACATGAATATAACGTAAGAAAAAAAATTTAATACTTGTTCCTGCCTTTCGATTCACTGTTGAATTTTCAGTAGGCTGGCGTAACCATAGCGACCGTCAAAAATGCATTATGGTTCGTGAACTCCACATAATCCTATGTGAACTCAACCTTCTGTGATAGGAATCACCGACTGACGAATAATTATTTCTTTTTTATATCGATATCGAGATCGATATCCTTTTAAAGAGAGTAAAAGACTTTCGTCTGATTATTGAAGAAGAAAATTTATTCAGTTATCTTTTTTCTATTTATGAAGGAAACTTTAAGAGTCAGTAATATAAATAAAATACGATAGCTATCTATAATTATAATTTTTACAGAAGTAAGATGATGAAAAATAGGTACTTCTGTCAACGGTAGTGTTCGAATTGTGAACCATCGTAAGATAAGCATGACAAACATCGCGAGAACAAACGACGCAAATTAATCATCGAAATATTTATTCAGCAATCCGTGATTTCAATCATGGAGGCTCAAGTTCACAAAATATAATGCATATTCAACGGTTGCTATGGTAATCCAGCCTACTTATAATTCAACAGAGAATCGAAAAGCAGGAAAAAGTATTGAAATTTTTTTCTCGTGTAATATTCATGTGAATAGCGACATATGATAAATTTTTTAAATCAGCAAAAAAATTGCAGCAAGATGAAAGAACTTCCCACTATAGTTTACATTTGAAAAATCAAAATTCCCTGTCGTATGTCGAAAATGACTGGATCAAAAAGTTCAATAATATATTCAAATTCCTGATAAAAAAGTGCCTGTGGAATGTAAGAACGGATTTCAAATACGAGTTCAAATAAGCGAGTTATTCAGCTTCATTGAAAATGACAATTTCTCAATTTTCGTTCATAACTCAAAATCTAAGACCGTTATGTTGGATCTGTTTTCAGATTTGGAATAGTCAGCCAAAAAGAGCCCGAGAATGTGTCATCCGTTTTCTTCTAGCTGCTATAGTTGTCGAGACAGTAGACAACGAATTTTGCCCACTCATATGTCAATCTAAAATCCACAATTCCAAATCTATAAAAGTTCTATAGATTTTAGTATACCTATCGATATGTACGCCAATAAAAATTCCCAAAAATATTAATATTTTTTTTATAGAGCAATGGGATCAGAGGGAGCAGACGGCCTTCATCTAATTGGGTGGAACATCCCACCCGAAGAACTGATCCACATTCCTCAACATTGGCTTTCGTATATTGAACCTCCGGCTTCAATGCATTTGCTGCTTGGCATGCTCTATATTGTATTTTTCTTCATGGCCATTATTGGTAATGGATTGGTTTTATGGATTTTCTCATCGTAAGTGGTTAATCCATCATTTCCCGCACTTGTTCGGTTTCGAAAACGTAATTTCTGAAATGAGGGCGGAAAAGTAGATGAAAGAAAACACACGGTGTGGAAAAATAGTTATTTTCGTAACATGTGCCGAAAGTGATACTTTCCCGAACGGGACTACGAAGCAAAGTTCGGGTAAGCAGTGCAGGAAAGGGACTTTCCGCACCAGTTGGGAACATAATTTTTTCCACGACCTTTTTTCCCATTTCATTTTCTCAAACATCACTTTCCGTTCATAGCAGAGAAGAAATTTCCGCACCAGTGTGGGAAAGTGACACTTTCTAAACTGAAACTAGTGCAGGAAATTAGTGACTGTTTCCGTTTTTTTTTGCAGGGCGAAAAGTCTACGAACTTCATCGAACATGTTCGTCGTTAATTTAGCTTTTTGCGATTTCATCATGTTCGTGAAGATTCCCATTTTCATCTACAACTCTTTCCACCGAGGTTACGCCCTTGGCCACTTAGGCTGCCAGATTTTCGGTTGTATTGGTTCCTTATCTGGAATTGGCGCTGGGATGACGAACGCCTGTATAGCGTACGATAGATACACAACCATCACGAAACCCTTTGATGGGAAACTGACAAGAACTAAGGCTTTCCTGATGATAGTGGGCGTGTGGATATATGCGATACCATGGGCGGTGATGCCTTTACTTGAAGTATGGGGAAGATTTGTACCAGGTTAGTTGGTTCAATTAGTATAATTTTTTTTATGTGACGAAAATAATTGAAGTTTATACAAACTGATTGAAAGCATACCAAATCCAGTTATTTGCATGGAAAATACAAGAGATCAGTATAATATCATAATATGCACTAGCTTGAGGAGAGTCAATGTTCGTTAACTTCTTTGGCTAAAGTTTGAATACGTTACATCAGTTGTAGATTTCAAAAATATTAACCCGAAGATGAAATGCATATGACGCAGTGGTTGGGAATGGGTATCTCCCGAAGGAATTAACAGATAATTACAAGAATGTTAAATTCTTCAACAAAATTGCGGGCAAACCAGGCAAAACTTGAAAGGAATGAAATTTCATTTGAACTTGTACAACAAAAGATTATTTAATTTTTCACTTTGTTATTCTCATTACTTCTGAATCTATTTAGAAATCGTTCTTTTGAAAAGTTTTTAAATTCATAATTCAATGGTTCAATTAAAACGTCTTGGAAACAAAAATTGTTCATGTAGCTAACAATGAAGTGAAAAACCGAATAAAACCTATCAACTCTAATTAGAGAACCCTCTCATTGAAATAAGTCTGTAGGTAGGTACTCCAAAATGGCTAAGTAGATTATTATTGTTGGATGATTTTGTTCTTGCACGTCCCTGTAATTTACATATGATTTTGATTTTCAGAGGGTTACCTAACATCTTGTAGTTTTGACTATGTGACGACTACATTCGATAACAAAATGTTCGTAGCAGTAATATTCTCTTGTTCATACGTGGTACCAATGAGTATGATCGTGTTTTTCTATAGCAAAATAGTCAGTACTGTGTTTAATCATGAAAAGGCCCTTCGAGAACAGGTAAGTGATAGGAACAGTGATGAAATACATAAAGCTCAATGTCTAATTCATTTGGAAAATTTCGTTTAAAACTGTTCGGAAGTAATATTCTATCATTCAATATTCGAAAACTCGTCAGAAGATTCAGTATCCAATGAAATATTCTATTACTGTTTTTTATTATAATTTTTTTTTGAATCCCTCTTATACATACTTATATATAAGCCAAAAAATCTTGTTCCTACAACTTGGAAAACTGGCATAATCTCTTAGTATCTTACATAGGTAAATTTGAGATCTCTTTCTATTATTTATTGCAATTAACAGCTAAACTAGGTGAATTTTGTTTTCACACTATAATTTGGTGTATTCGGTTTGAATCGTTTTTTCATTATTGTTCAAGTAAAGTTAAGGTGCAAGTAGGTATTAATACGAAAATTCATAAAAATTCCTTCATATTTCGATTGTTTTACATACTGTGAATAGGTAATACAGCTTTTTCATATACACCCAGTTGCAGGAACGCCAATTATAATTTAATGTCATTCAATATTTTAATCCCTCATCATGTTAAATGGAGGATTAAAACTCAATGAGCCATAAAATCATAATTTTTCCGGTAACTAGACGTTTGTAGTTCTTCCCTGCTTATTCAGGCCAACTTTTTTTTCAGGCTAAAAAAATGAATGTAGATTCACTACGTAGTAACCAGAATCAGGGCAACCAATCGGCAGAAGTTCGAATTGCCAAAGCAGCCATAACCATTTGTTTTCTGTTCGTTGCTTCGTGGACACCTTACGCTGCATTGGCCTTAATTGGCACATTTGGGGATCAAACACTTCTCACCCCAGGAGTGACCATGATACCTGCATGTACATGTAAATTTGTTGCGTGTTTGGATCCTTATGTTTATGCCATAAGCCATCCCAAATATAGGCAAGTAGCAATAAGGTCATTTTGACAGGTAAAGAAGTTAAATTATTCTATTGTGCATCAGCGCAACTAATATTAACATTTCGATGGGGATGAACATATCCATTAGCTTCCAAGGCCAGCTTTACACAAGCGTACTCAAATGCTTTATTGAGTGTTATGTAATTTTTGAATCTACATTCTACATGTACCGTGTTTATAGAAGGTGAGTCTTTGTCTAGTACAAAAATTGCAACAGTAGATTCTTGAGGTCAAAAGTTACACTTTTTTCCAATACCATTTTTTCTGATTCGGCCCTGATGAAAAGATATAGTCATTTTAAATTTTCATTATGAGCTATGCCACCCCTGGAAAAACAAAATTACTTTTAGAATAAATAGCTAAATCTGTGACACTCACTGAACTATAATCAGTGAGATCTTTTAAACAGAGTTGTATTCAACCAACGATGTATACTTTTTAATTTTTGAACATCAAATTACTCGAAAACGGCGCATTATACGAGAAAATATGAAGAATATCTTTATTTTACAAAAGGTTCAGATATTCATTGGATAGCGTCCAACTCGTTTCAAGTGTTGGGTTCTTTGAATTTTTGTATTTTCATGGTACGTAATGGTCATATTGAGAAAATTGGAAGGCGTAAGTAAAATCTTGTGTACGAAAAAGATTAATCAAATGAATGGAAAAGTATATTCCGAAATTCATTTCATTCGATGAAACCATTTGTGAGATAGAACTGAAAATAATATTTTTTATGATTTTTCAACAGCCTGTATCTTTCAAACCGTGCTGATTCGGAAAAAATGGTAAAAAATAGTGTTTCTTATGACCTCAAGAATCTACCCTTAAAATATTTGTAGCAGTCGAAGACTCACCCTGTAGAATGTAGATTTGAGTGGAGAAAAATTGAGCTGTAGTAGATTTGCACTCATTTGCATTATAAGAAATAAAAAAGAATTGAATGTTGTTATAACTTATATATTATATACTTATAATTATAGTTCGGTTAGCTACTAATTAAATTAATTTATTATTTTTTTTTTTTAGGCAGGAGCTCCAGAAGAGGCTTCCTTGGTTAGCAATAAATGAACCTTCAGATGACACCAAATCCGTTGCCACAGCTGCCACAAATAACGATCAAGAACAGAAAGCGTAGAAATAAGAAGGGGCGATTATGAGATTGAACAAATATTCGAAATATACTAAAGACACAATATATCAACTTGGATCCACTGAAGAATTCATGAGAGTTTTTCCAATGCTGAGCTTATGCTCGGTTTCCTACTTAGGCGTCTATTTTTCACTCATTAATAGAAATTCGTAATTTAAATATTTTTATATTCTAATGTAAATTATTCCACGATAAACTATTACTACTGACTGATACAATTAACGACATGCGATGAAACAGGACAAGATATTGTAAATAGCTGTAGATAGAGATTATTATGTTACTTAATAAATAGTTATCAAGCATTCATGAAAAGATGTTTCTGTTTTATGCTCATCCCTTTTAGTTATAGCTCTCAATTCTATGGGATGTCAGACATTTCATAACAAGTGAAAATAATAAGCACACATAAGGGGATAATATTCGGAATAAATTTTATGAGGAACAGAAATGAACTAGTATATGATTGCTTTTTTTAAATGAAACTCACACTAGTCTTAATATATTTTCGTTTTTATCCAAATAATATATTATTACATATTCATTTTATATTTTTTTATCAAAATTCCTTATATTAATATAATTATGACTCCTTCATTTTTTTAGACCACGATAAAAGTTAAACTAGATAGAGTATTTGAATTTGAAAGGAGACTTGAAACTTGTCTGTATCATCTCAGTACCCGCGAACATAGTTAAAAAAACTCAAAACAGATTATAAGATTTTCACAAAATGAGTTCTCAAATCACGACACGTGTTTCTCTATCACAATAGCATCTTCAGGTGGGTGAAGGTAAACTAGGTGGTTTAAAAACTCATTTTGTGGAAATCGTATGATCTTTTTTAAGTTCAATTATGTATTTTCATCAAATATGGGCCACATCAATCCAATATAGTTAAAAAAGTATAAAAAGAAGAAAGACGTCAAGAATCGAAATGACATTCCGATTTCGATGAAATGTCTGTGTCGAATATCCTTTAAAAAATTCAACTACTATTATGGCGAGGGGACAACAGAAAGTTCAATCTCAACAAAAGGCTGCCGAAAAAGCAGCAAAGCTGAAGAAGGGACATAACGCCAATGATCAGAAAAAAGCTGCACAGAAAGCCCTCCAGCACATTTGCAGCATCTGCAAAGCTCAAATGCCCGATCCGAAAACCTATAAACAACATTTCGAGAATAAGCATCCCAAAATGGAGATGCCTGAATTTTTGAAAGATTTTTGAAAGCTATGTGCAGTTCAATAAATGTGTTTGGTGTTTTATTGTGATTTTTGGGATTGGTTATCACCTTTTTCATAGATTTTAGTACAATACTTATCATCGAAAATGAACATTTGAAATCGAAAAACAGCGCTGCGAACTTTGCACAAAGGTTCAAATTTTTCAAAAGATGGAAGAATTAGGAAATATTACAAATAAACAGCTGAGGCAAAGAGGCAATCAAAATTGCCTCTTCTGCATCCTTTTAGATCTTGCCTTTGAGCGATTTGATTTGATTGATCCAAAAAAAATCATATATATTCAAAAGAGTGGTGGACCCATTAATTTAACTTCAAAGTTCAATATTTTATAGTGCATCGACTTGAAACTCATTAAATAATTCAAGCAGCAATATAATAATCCAATCGAGAACTTCTACTATTATTGTTACGGCAACAATTATAAATTAGTTTCCCTACTCAATCTCGAGTTTGATCGAACAAACTACTGTCATGACGACAGATCAATAATGTAAATATTTATGAAAGAAAAGGGAGAATAATTCACTTGAATATCGAGTATATAAGTTTGAAAAAGAATATTTAGATAAAAATGGAACCAGATCCAAGTGGTGGCGGTGACATAGTGAAGAAGAAGAGAGCCTCTAAGGAAAATGAAGGGTTGAAGACTAAAGTGGACAAGACTCCCGATGTTGGAGGAAGATTAATGTGCAGGCCACCTGTAGCCCTCAAAAGGTGAGTGAGTGATGTAGGGAACATTCATATTGCACATATGGCACAGGTGCCATCCTTAGGAAGCTGTATCAAAGCAGGGTCTGCACAAAATAATCATACGAAAGACCCACACTATTTTGCGACAAAAAATAACTCCTTTTTCGTTCGTACTATTCATGTACATTCTGTATTTAGGGTCGAATATGTTTTATGCATTATCTGAAAAATGGCATCCCTTTGCTACAGATTTTTTTTTTAATTCCTAACCTAATTCGATCGAAGATCGAGACGTAAGAGTTTCAAGTTTCGCAGATTTAAGACTCAATTAAGTCGAAACTATAATCCGCAGATTCGATTACCTGGATTGAATCAATTGATTAGCCCACTAAAGGTGAAATTAATATTATTATCACCTATAGAAAGTGTAGAATGGATATAAAATTTCCTTCGTAAGTTTTCACTGAAGATTGACATAAAAGTTCCCAAACTTTTCAGACCTAGAAATGCCATACCCTTTCACATACCGCATCGCAAGCTTCTCGAAAAGATCGAGTTTAAGAAGAAACAAGCAGAACCATTGGTGAGCAATGACTGCATAACATTTAAAACCATTCAATCAATAACAATTTTTTGCTCGTTCAGACAGGTTTTGCTGCTAAGAGGATGGCTTTAGTTCGACATACAAACGATAGGAGGATGTCTTCTTTTGACTCCCTGACAGAGAGATCAAAGGGTGAGTTAAATGAATGAGAGGCAGTCATGTAATTTTGGTAATTGATTTCAATAGACTAGCTGAAAGAAATGATCCATCATCTTGATTAACGAAAAAACAATAATCCATTTTTGTTCAATCTAATTAATTTTTAAAAACTTCATTGTTTTCATTTGGACCTTTTCTCAAGTGAGTTATTATGAATTTAATCTGTTAGCTTCTTGAATCAGTCAAAAACCAAGTACAGAGAGGCTGAAATATGTTTTGTGCGACAATATTCCTCAAGATTCCGATTCCCTAAGCATTTTTTTCCACCAAACTGCTTTACCTTAGCATAAAACTACTTCATCTTCCAGGTTTGGCGCCTTCATATCATGAAATGTACGAGGAACCTAAGAGAAATCATTTCCCTCTGCCCCATCATAAAGTTCCTAGTGTGGTCGATCAGAAACAACTCATCGATAAGATGAGAAAGACCACTGACGGTTCTTTCATCTATCTGACTTACGCAGTTCCAAAGTCTTCAGAGATGTACACGCCATATGCTCTAAAGTGGATACATCATTATTCTGAATTACCAAACGACTATAATTAAACGGTTCCTATTCCAGAATCGTCACCTTTCCTGAAGTGGACAGGTTGAATTTTTTCACCATGAGTTGCAAAGGTGTCATGCAGCAAATAGGCAACGATGCCATCTACACTTCCCTGGATAAATGGGAGGCAGAGTACGAAATGTACTGCCGGCTGATGCGTATCAAGTCTTTTTATTATTTCAGGATGTGGAAAGGTTTCAATGTTTGGCGCAAGCTGATCATTTTCCGGTGAGAAAACAAGCTGAATAATTCGAATGTACGACAAATCCATTGTGAGAGAGTGGAATTCGAACGTTTACGCGTTATCCCTTTCTGCTTCAAACGGGTTTGCACGCCAGCCAGAAATCATACTTCCAGTGAAGAGAAACACAAAAGGATAATGGGAAAGAGTGCCAATACGTTGGAAGCAGAAGTGATAAAACTGATTATGATAGGGGAAAAGAGTGCACAATTTTTTATCACTCTAGTTTCTGTTGTTTCCAACGGGTTTGAACTCCTGCCAGAAATCATACTCCTAGAAGTGATAGAACTACGAGGATATATTGAAAAATTCTTAGCCTACTATAAAACCAAACAAAATTTCAATGTCAAAATATTTTATTATTCAACATATTCTCCTCTTAATTGGATTCATTAATTACAGCGAACCTGCAACGTCTCTAGACCTTTCAAAAAAAATGTTTCTTCTTGCTCTACAAAACAGACCTCCATAGCTTTTATTACCTCCTCGTTGGAAGAAAATTTACGACCTTTTAAACTTTTTTTTAGTTGAGGAAAGAGATGATAGTCGGATGGAGCCAAATCTGGTGAATAAGAGGAGTGTTCTAGTAATTCAATACCCAAATCACGAATTTTTTGCATGGCAACATGAGATTTGTGTGCAGGGGCGTTGTCCTGCAAAAACACCTTTGGATAAGTTTCTCTTTTCTCTTTAATTTTTTACCGTAGGATGGTCAGTAATGTCGAATAGTAATCTCCGATTATTGTTCTACCCTTATCCAAAAAATCAATCATGATTACTACATGGCAATCCCAAAAAACTGAGGCAAGGACTTTTCCAGCAGATTGTTGGACACGAAACTTCTTAGGTCTTGGAGAACCAGAGTGTCGCCATTCCATCGATTGTTGTTTTGTTTCTGGATCGTAGAAGTCTCATCCATAGTAACAATTCGGTTCAAGAAGTCTACAACGTTTTCAAATCGAGCACATATCGAAAGCGATTCTTCTACCCTTGCACGCTTTTGGTCAACATTCAAACATTTGGGGATCCATTTTGCAGCAATTTTTCTCATCTCCAAATTAATGTGAACTATATGATGAACGCGTTCGTATGAAATATTCAATGCTTCAGATATCCGTTTTAGCCCAATTCGACGGTCTGATAAAATCATGTCATGAACTGCATCGATATTTTCGGGGACTGACAGAGAAACTGGCCTTCCCGATCGGTCATCATCTTCAATGGAAAATTTACCTCTTTTGAAGCTTGCAGTCCAATTTTCACGGACGCATACACATTGATCACCAAGGGTATTGAGCTTATCTTCGCAAATCTGCTTACCTCTTAACCTTTTTAAATACAGGTACGTGATGATGGCTCGATACTCCAATTTTTCGATTTTCACAATGTCGGTGGACATTTTCTTTCTTTTAATTTATTGCGTAACTCCGATTTACTCATTTGACCTTAAACTTCACACTGACACTTCTAATGAGTTATTGTTCGTTGCTATGGTAACGCAATATTTTTTTATGCATGGAACTGGTTTAGGCTAGATATCAATATATCCTCGTATAGGTAGGATAAGTGGTTGAAAATCAGGTTCCCCAGTAAAAGTAGTTAGTTCTGTCTTACCTACGGAAGTTATCTCTAGTGTTATTTCTGTCACTAGCTACTTTTTGAGCGGTTAAAATGACGTTGGCGTACTTTCTTGAAAAAAAAATGAGAGAAAAAGTAGAACCCGGCTACAAAAGCCCTATCTCTACACGTATGTACTTTGAAAAGAAGCAACTCTTGATTTTATATCAACAAATGCTATGTATCTGAATTAATTCCGTTTGTTATTCACCTGTCTTAATCTTAAAGGCTTTGAACCTGTTTATGATTATTCCTAATTAAAGACTGGTCGGATTTTACAGGAAATTCACACAGGCTCGGAACTACATTGACGCGAACCTTTTCATACTGAACCCGACACTACGCAATGGACTACTAGATCTGCAAGAGATGTGTGTTAGCATGTACGAAACTACTTTCGTGGATACTGCAGATATTGAAAATCGTTGGCTCTTTTATTTCATCGAAGATCAGGTGATTTAACATCGATTTATCCTTTCCATCGGGTGGTGAAAAAGCCTTTTTCACTAGAAAGTTTCTTCATGATAAAACAATTTGAAATAATTCGAAATTTTGATAATGAAGATGTCTAAATGAACCTTATCGAGTGAAAACTATAATAAATAAAGATATTTACACATATTATTGTCAATAATTTATGGAATTTTTTTGATAGATGTTCAAGATGGAAAACGTAATCAGGAAAATAAAGAATTTCAGAGTACTTGGGAAGGACATTATATTCAACGCATGTCATGGTGCCTTATTAGGGAAGGGTTTCGTCGTTGATGAAACTGTGTTCGAAGGCAAAGGTAAATTTTTAGGTGTTTTAACGAATCAAAGATATAGAGAGGGAGAAATAATTTTCAGATAAAAAAAAGAGAGTACAAAAATCGTCATACATCGAACAGGCTAACAAGAAAAAATTTTGCGAGCGTTTGAGTTGGTAAGAACTCCTGGAATCTATTCCGATATTCAACCGCCTCTTTATATCTATCGTTTGTAGCTACATAATTCTGGCCGATTACATGATGATCAATATGCTTCATTTATTGCTTACGAAAACTCTCGAACAAATGAATCATGTTTTTGAACAGCACATTCAGTTCCTGCCGTCTAAAGAGGAAATTGTTGAAATGGAAGATCTCAGTGTGACCTTAGAAAAGCAGAGACCTCCAGACGCACCCCAAGTGAGCAAAAATTTTTTCTGTATCTAATTCCGTGTCTCAAACACTCCGAAATCGATGACGAAGTTTTGTAGGTATCTTGTTGAATGAGAATTACTTTTTTTCAAAGAATTCACTTATTCTTTGATTAGAAATGTAGGATTCTTTCAAAAACAGCGCAAGATTTGAAAACCCAGAAAGTTTTTCTTTTTAAACTAGTATATCTGGTATTTCAATGTAAGTAGACATTTCTGAATTTTTTATGCAACAAATCATGTGATCATTTGAGCACAAGTCCATTGTGAGGAATTGTCGTCATCATCATTTATACTTAACCTTTTTCTGTCAGTGGAATGGCAAATCAATGGACCTTATGTATTCTTCCGATCTGACGTATCCTATTGAAGTGATGATTCGTGTTCATTTATCTAACTTAACGTTGTCTCATCTTGTTCTAGTTGCCGTTCTTCTATTTATATTTCTTCCTGAAACCGAGTTCACTGAAGATAGATCCGTCAATAGAAGTAACACTCAATATACTGACTCAAGTGGAAGATATGTGGAGGGAACATACAACATCGATCAAGTGTTTCGTAGCCGATGCAACCTTCAATTGCTTCACTTGGTAGGTTGAGTTATATTCGAGGTATTGTAGGTACTCTTTATAATATTCGATTATGTGAAAACTTTCTACAAAGTTCGATTCATTTCGATGTAACTTCTTGGAGGGTATTCAATACTTAAAGGGAAAAAGTTTACTCAGTAAACGAGCTACTATAATCCACCAATTTGGTCAAATTTCGAAATCAGGAAAAAAATTTTTTTGTTTTATTCAACCCAGAGTGTGGTGGATTTTCTCCCAAGAAATCTGTTCGTATTTCGTATTGGGGAAAATATACAGCGTGAGTCTTTGAATCGTACAAATATTTTAACAGTAGATTCTTGAGGTCAAAAGAAACACTTTTTTTTATATCTTTTTTTTGTTATTCGGCCCTGACAAAAAGATATAACCATTTTAAGTTTTCATAATGAGCTATACCACATCTGGAAAAAAATTACCTTCAGAATAACTAGATGAATCTTTGACACTACACATCTGTGGATCTCCTGAACAGAGTTGTATTCAGCCAAAGTATGAAGAATACTTTTATTCTGCAATGCGTTTGTGAGATACGTCTAAGAATAACAATTTTTTATGGTTTTTCAACAGCCTGTATCTTTTAAACCAAGCCGATCCAGCAAAAATGATACAGGAAAAAACTGTTTCTTTTGACCTCAAGAATCTACTGTTAAAATATTTGTACGTGTCAAAAACTCGTATTACTGATGTTTGATAGCAGTATACGATGAGAAATTACTTTGGGGCCAACTAAATCAAATTCTCTCAATTTTCAAATTCATACACTGAAAATAAAAGCTCAAAATAAAATTTTTAAAACTTAAGAAATTCTTTCAAAATATGCACTTCTTATAATGTTGGCAGAAAAATTAAAAAATTATCAGATGACTCTTTGTAATTTGATGCTTTTTAAATAAATTTCCTTTATTCACCCTACTCTTGTAGTCAATCGTTTTTCTGCCAAGTTTGATAGCGAAATAGTACAAAATCTTCTGACCAATAAAACAATATTCACAGCCCGATCATAAACGGTAAAACCGAAGAGAGAATATGCGGTTTTGGACCAACGTTGACATTCTATCTGAGTTGCGATGAAGAATTGGAGGAATCAAGGCAGCACTACTACAATCTAATTGGGAGAAGCTACGAGGCTGCACAAGATTATTGCGATCGGTTCAACGGTCTCATGCAATTTTACACTGAGGACGTCGAGACGGCAGATAGTACAGTTATCGATGAAAGAAGTAAGTCCCTGAGATAAATGCACAACTTATCCCAACAAACGTGTCTTCTTGATAATAAGGAGGAAACTTCCAGATCTAGAGAACTGGCTTAGAAAAGTAGTGTTTCAGTTGGAACACCATGTATAGAATAACTAAGCTAATTCTATTAAATAGGGCTTTATAACCCTTTGTTCGTATTTTGCTATAATGACATAAGTTTTTTCATCTTTATCTTTTCGTCTGAAGGTCTAAAATCTTCAACAACTAAACTGGTTTTCATCCACTTCCCAAGAAGTTCTGCAACTTTTTTTCCAATGTTCCAATGTTATCAATTTCGAGTTTTTTCACAATAACCACAATAAGAGACATCTGATCCTGAAATACTTCATTTTCGACTTTATACTATTTAGATATTCGGCATTAGGAATGGTGTCAAACATGAAGTATGTAATGAAAATGAATCCTCTCCTATAACTTGTAGAGCAAAACATTTGTTACCTGATACGAATTGAATAGATCATACGTCTGGAATTTTGCAGGTTTGGAGGTGTTTCGCAATTGGTTGGAAAAATATCACCATGAAATAAAAACGGTTGAAGGTGTGGTTGATTTCCAGAATTTAGGAATGATGAGAATAGACTTGACTTATTTGAAGAAGACTGCATTGCCAGCGCCTACCAGATTGTTGGAATTGGTAGAAGATACAATACCCTGGTAAATATTGTTAAAAAAAAATAAGAAAAACTAGGACATAGATTTGAATGTTTTGGTGAAGCAGTATGCATATTTTATAGCAATTTTTTCAAGACCAGCTCGTTTTCACGAGCTTGATTTACAGCAAATTCACTCAGTTTCTAGCAAGATCAAGAATTTCTTATACTGAGGCCCGGTTCTTTCACGTGCGAATAAATAAATTTATTCGATAGATAAGTCTTATTCGTAGAATAAGTAAAAATGCTGTCTTTTCACTTTCAGATAGTGTTATTCATCGAATCAATCTGTCACTGAAACTCGTAAATAAGATTTTCTTTGTCGTAGATCGAATGTCCGTACGTCATTATTGGTTGAATTTTTTAGATTCTGGATGTATGGTTATTCTTTGTGTGATTTTCACGAAATATTTGCTTTCTAGTTGGAATTATGACAATTTCTACAATGCGGTGTCTTATTTTACATCGAGTTTTACATCAATCAGTGAAAAGTAGTATACCGTGCTTTCATAGAATTGTTATTCGTCAAATAATTTCTTCTGAAAACACCGAAATAAGGTATCCTTCAGATAGGAAATTATTTGACAGATACTTATTGACACTGAATAAAATTTATTCGAAGGTGAAAGTACCTTATTTAAATTTAATTGACTTCTGGATGCAAATTGGCGAATGCTCTAGTTATGTTTTTTCTGAATAAAGAATGAAAAATGAATTTAATTACCTTTAGAACTGTTTATATTCATGTTTCGATACATTCTTGCAACTACTATAAGAAATCAGCTTGAAAAAAAAATTCGGGAATAACAAAACTAATGGTATGGTATAATGAGCTGACAATGATTTCTTTAGGATTGGTAAAACAAAGGTGGATAATCTGACGGTAGAAGTTGAAGACGCAATGGCTTTCCTCGAGAAAGATCCAGTGCAAACGTTGGATTTCGTGGAATATCTTGAATACGTTGAAAAAGCTACGGAAAAAGTAGACAACATGGAAGTCATCCTCGATTATTGCAAGGAACTATACGACATGTTGGAAGAGTATCAGATATCTGTCGCCATAGAAGAATTGAATGCTTATCTCGGTCTCAGCGTTCAGTTGGGGGTGCTCAGGAACTTGGTGGATAAAAAGATCGAAGACACGACGATGATAATAAGGAAATTTACAGTCACCATGAACAAGGATATCAGCGTTCTGATATCAGAAGTTGGAGTTATAAAGGATGAGTGCATGGTATGTGCTTGCATTTAAAAAAAAATGATATAATTCATGTGTATTCGCATTGGATTCTGTAATTAGAGTACTTATTATTGGATGAATTCACCATATATATAGTCATATCTAAAATAAATTATTCTATCTATGGATACATATCCCAAAATTTCAGTGACAGCTGTTAGAAGATGAAGACTGTCAATATTTATTCTGATAAATATCATACCGATAACTTATATTTTATTTTGATCTACTTTTAAACAGAAATGAATTTCTACAATAATCTTTTTTTCAGGAACCTTGGTTATATGATATAGAATCCAACATGTCCGTGGTAATAGAAGCTTTGAATGACCTGAATGAGAGGCTCACTAAGTGTATGAATAAAGCATCCGAATATAAATCGTATCAGAAGCAGTTTCGTGTAAGAATGATAAAAACCACAATGATTATATTTTTTTTTTAATTTTCTTCTCAGCATTTACCTGGATATATTCTGGGTGAATATGATTCAATAAAGTAAATCGCCTATATTTTTAAGATGGAAGTTACAAGATTCGATATGTTGGATGAGGTGCAGAATGACGTGAAGCTTAGGCTTCTTCTATGGGAATCTGTCGACTCCTGGGCCAAGACCATCGAAGAGTGGTATCACTGCGATTTTAATACACTGAACGTTGAAGATATGAATGCGTTCATTGCCAAGAACGTGAAGAGTGTAAATCAGTTGGAAAAAGGTCTACCTAAAAACCTTATAGTGCCAAAACTCAAGGACGACGTGGAACTTATGAAGGATAAGGTAATATTTTAACTGGTATTGAAACCCGATTGCACCGACTTATTTAAGACAGAATTAAAGTTTATTCAGTGATTGCTATGGTAACTGCCATAGAAATAATCAAGAATTAACTTGACAATATCAAGACAAGTACATTTGCTGAGTAGACAACAATTCCTATTGGTTTTGATCGAAAGAAGAGATAATAAATCTGCGTGATATGTTTCATGATAATTTCAAGATTGATAATTCTAATTTCAATGACGATTTTAGCAATATTCTTTCAGATGTCCGTGATTACTTATCTACGAAATCCCGCCTTGAGACAGAGACATTGGATCAAAATCGAAACAATTCTGAACCACAAATTCAAGCCGGACGATGTCATAACGTTAGAGGTGTTGGAGAATTTGAAGTGTTTCAACTATCCCAACGAACTACAAGAGGTCTCTGGACAGGCGAGCAGCGAGGCTGGATTGGAATCTCTACTCAAAAAGGTGAAAATATTTTCACAATTTATATTGGTTGTTGTTGATTGTATGGATATTTTTTTTTATCGTCAAACCTAACTTTTATGAGTTGTGCCTAGTACAAAGAATCACCTAACCCAAAGCTCCGAAGAACGAAAATATACAGGGTGTCCCTAAATTTAACGTTCAAACGAAAATGGGAGATTCCTTACGTGAGTTTAAGAAAAAAAAGTCCCATAAACCTGGGGTCGCAAACGTTTCGTTTTCGAGATACAGAGTGTTGAAGTTTGAATTTTTTTCAACGATTTCGTTGGTAGATACGACAAAACTACAAGAGACCGAAAAGTTTAGTATAAGAACAAAGCTTCTTTTTAAATTTTTTCAAATTAACAGTTGCTCAACAAAAAAAAGTTCTGCAGAAGAACAGGTGGCAGTGTTCCAGAAAAAATATCACCCTGTAGATCTTCTATCGAATCACGTGGTGAGAACTCTAAAATGTAATATCTATGCCAAATTTCAGTTGAATATCTTGTGAAGTGTAGATACTATGAGAAAAAACTTGAAAAAAATTCAAACTTCAACACTCTGTATCTCGAAAACGAAACGTTTGCGACCCCATGTTTATGGGACTTTTTTTCTTAAACTCACTTAAGGAATCTCCCCTTTTCGTTTGTACGTTCAATTTAGGAACACCCTGTATATTATCAGATTATCCTGATTCCCCGTAGGTAACGACGAACCCCTCAGAAGCTCTGTGAGCTTGTCAGAATCAATAACGTCCGTTAAAACTTTTGAAAGAAAAGGGATAGGGTAGGCGTAGGTTAAGGGTCCAAATGTGCCTATATATGCCTTAAATGAGATAAATCTGCTCTACAGAGGGTATTTTGCTCACATGATTCGGCAACAATCGAATGCAACAAAGCATTCGACCAATTCTAGCCCCACTAGTGTCTTGCATCTCAGAATTCTGAATTGTATCTCAGAATTCTGAATTGTATCTCAGAATTCCGACTTGTAAGTCAGAATTCCGACTTGTAACTCAGAATTCTGACTTGCAATTCGGAATTCCGACTTGTAGCTCAGAATTCTGACTTAGCAAGTCGCGATTATACATTTGAATTTTTTTTTGTGTGGCCCGCCAGCGCTTTCGTAGGATATTTACTACAGAAGGGGCAAAAATGGATGAGACGATTTCTTGTCCGAAAACATAATTTTTTCCTGAAGAAAGATGGGGACAATCACAAATATGCACCCACATCATCACGTGGTGAGAACTCTAAAATGTAATATCTATGCCAAATTTCAGTTGAATATCTTGTGAAGTGTAGATACTATGAGAAAAAAACTTGAAAAAAATTCAAACTTCAACACTCTGTATCTCGAAAACGAAACGTTTGCGACCCCATGTTTATGGGACTTTTTTTTCTTAAACTCACTTAAGGAATCTCCTCTTTTCGTTTGTACGTTCAATTTAGGAACACCCTGTATAGGAGACATTTAAGCTTTACTTACACAGTGGCGTCGGAAATGCTTCATATACCTCTTCATATACTAGAACAAAAAGAGGCAAGACATTCAATCTCAGCTCTGAACGCTTCAGGCTAATTTTCGTGCCTAACTTGTTTCCAGATATACAGGATGAGTCTTTGACCTTTGACTCGTAAAATATTTTAACAGTAGATCCTTGAGGTCAAAAGAAACACTTTTTCCCTATTGGGCCCTGATAAAACGATATAGCCATTTTATGTTTTCATAATAAGCTATGCCACCCCTGGAGAAATACAATTCTCTTTAAAATAACGAGCTAAATCTATGACACAAGACATCTGTGGATCTTCTAAACAGAATTAATTGTATTTGGTCAAAGTACGTAGATTCGAGTGACTTGGGACGATTGTTGAATTCAACTTGCCATATTTTCAGAACGGTGACCAATTTTTGTCTGAAAAAGAGGTTCGAATATGCTTAATGACTCAGACTATTGATTAGGATATATACCATGATTCAGAATTCGGCTATAAATTTTGAAAAAAATAAAATATACTTGTCCCAAGTCACCCACCGATTTGGGAGGCTTGGGACACAAGTTAAAATCCATTGATTTCTCAACTCTCAAATGAAATAGGTGACTTGGAACGGTGTACATTTTTGAAAAAATTGAATTTGTGATTATATATTTGAAATTCGGTAAGGAAATTAAATGATAAACCCCTATTACAGCGAAAGTAAATATATTGCAACTCAAATGTAAAAAAAATTAAACAAAACAAGGGAACTTTGATTTCTTTCATTATTTGTTGATTTTTTGTGGAAATAACGTAAATGATAATATCCTGCGAAAAATCGGCATATTTCCTGCTGCCAATGCGTGGCTTGTATCTATTCGGCATTGTCCCAAGTCACCTTATGAAACAACAAAATAAATGAATGAGATCCGTGTTGCCGTTTGATTTGTAAACAACCTTGTTTCATGACATATCTAATATCCCAATATCCCACGTATCCAGAAAAAAATTTACACATGCACAAAGTGAAACACATGTACAGGACACTAGAAAGTATAAGGGCCATAAAAAAACGCGCTTTTACTCTCCTGAATTCGTTAATTTTTCCTGTCAGTTTAAAAGCTCTGGTCACGGCAAACTCAACAGAAATTAATTGTTAAACTAACCGAAAAGACGCTACACAATCTTATAAGTTTGTCCCTTCACTCATAAATTGTAGGAAACAGAGAAATCTGCAAGGGGGGTAATTGTCCCAAGTTACAGGACTGTCCCAAGTCACCCGAATCTACTGGTACCCATATTTTCGAATTTTGAAGATATTTTTTATTTTTGAACATCAAATTTCTGGAAAATGGCGCATTATATGAGAAAGAATGCAGAATACTTTCATTTTACAAAACGTTCAAATATTCATTAGATATCGTCCAAATTAGTTTCAAGTGTTGGGTTCTTTGAAATTAGGTATTTTTATGATACGTAATGGTCATAATGAGAAAACTGGAAGACGTGGGTAATATCTTGTATTCGAAAAAGATTCATCAAATAAATGGAAATCTATATTCCGAAATTCGTTTCATTCGATAAAACCATTTGTGAGATGGAACTGAAAATATTTTTTTTTATGGTTTTTCAACTGTCTGTATCTTTCAAACCAGACCAATTCGGAAAAAATGTCAGGGAAAAAAAGTGTTTCTTTTGACCTCAACAATCTACTATTAAAATATTTGTACGAGTCAAAGACTCACCCTGTAGGTAGAGGCTACTGACCTGGTGCTGAGAAAGACTAGCTCGTCTTGCTAACCAGCAAGGGATCACTGGTCTGCTGTAACAGACCTTAGAATGAGTTCGAAAAAACCAAGAGGGATATTCAAGCTGCTGATAGATTTTTGTCAGCTGCTTGAATGTAGATCTACTATGTGTAACGATTGGAAGAATGAGACTCATGTGGGTACTAGAAGACTACGTTTTCGGAGGAAAACCAATATCATCTTTTTTTTTTTCAAGCAGACTTTGTTAATTGAAAAGGTTGTTCACTGCCACAATCGCAAGAGTTCACAGCCCTTTCATTCTAAAATATTTACCTAACACATCCTACGCGGAAAAATAGAAGAGTCGATGGACCATTTGGTTGTTTGGACGCAATTGTGGATGCGTGGTCTAAAAGAGAAACCACGTCTCATGAGAATGTGTGATATAAGACGAATGAACGTCTTTCGATATCCTTTTTTAGGTTGAGGAAGCGTGGAAAACCTTGGAATTCGTTGTTGTGCCTCACAAGGATTCGAAAGACATATATATTCTTGGAACGACGGAGGAGGTCCAGGCAACTTTGGACGAGAGCAACATAAATATCAATACAATATCCGCTTCGCGCCATGTGGGCCCCATCAAATCTAGGGTGGACGAATGGGCCAAGTTTCTGGAGAGGTTCTCGAAAACCTTGGTGAGAATAATGAAAGAATGATAACGATGAAAACAATAATAAGAATTCATGAACAAAACGCTTTCGAAAAATCTCCCCAGCAAAATAGTAGATGCATCGCTTGAGTCTTTTTCAGGATGAATGGATGATGTGCCAACAGAACTGGGTATACCTAGAGGTGATTTTTTCTGCTCCTGATATTCAGAGACAGCTGCCAGCGGAATCGAAACTTTTCCTGATCGTGGACAAGGCCTGGAAAGAACTGATGAGACGCACTGCCAAAGTGAGTATTTCTTTGTCAGTCTGAATATTATACAAATGCTGATAAATATTTATTCCTTCGATTCGCCTACCAATCGAAACTCTAGGTACCTCTAGCTTTAGAAGCGGCTAACTATCCAAATCTGTTGGAAATACTACAGAAGAATAATACGTTACTCGAACAAATCATGAAATGTTTGGAATCTTATTTGGAAACGAAACGGGTGGCATTCCCTCGCTTTTATTTCTTATCGAATGACGAACTTCTGGATATCCTCGCCCAGGTAAATGTCACATTGTATTATTCACTACTTTATGACAATCGATATAAGTATCGGGATTTTGCTCCAGACATTAGGTGTTCCAGTGTGTTTCCTGGTCTTATTCATGAGATCTTTATTCGTACTCGAACGAATGTCTAAGATATAGTCACTCATTCTTTACATAGATATAATCCAAGGGTTGAGAAGAAGCATTAGGACAATGAATTCCCTTGGAACTTCATTGTCAAACTGTTCATTTTCCAGACAAGAAATCCGCATGCCGTTCAGCCACATCTGAGGAAGTGCTTCGACGCTATAGCCAAATTGGAATTTGGCGTGAAAGAGGAAGATATTCCCGTTACGAAGAGTAAATTGAAATTGTCAGCCTCCGCTAATCTGAAGAAAAGCAAATCCGGTATGGTCTTGACGACAGACATTATGGCGATGCTGAGTCCGGAAGGTGAAAGAGTTCCCTTGACTAAAGGTAGGAAGATGGATAGGGTCCAAACCAAATATTATGGAGTAGAAAGATAGGAAACGTCCTCATACATCTAGAACTAAAAACCGACTACATTTTGGTCAGTGAAAACACATTTGACAATGAGATGGAGCTGAAAACGAACTGCCAATACAGTGACTCCATCAAACACAGTGGCGACAATTTGAAATTTAGCAAGAATATGGCGGCTTAGAAGCACATATTTCAATGCTATGATCTCTAATTCGGAATGCGGATTGGCTCACGTCACGTCACGTGAGCATGTCCGTCATATTCTTGCTAAAACGATGAAAAACGAGACCACAATTGTCGCCACTGTCTCGTTAGAGTCACTGGTCACTGTGACTGTCAATACAGGAAAACACTGAAAACAGTAAGCCAATGAGTAGCGTTTTTGTTTTCTTGAAGTCAGTAAGTTTTTGTTTTCTTGAAGTCAGTAAGTTATCCGGACTACAAAATTAGCATTACAAGACGTTCCGGAGTCACTTTACTCTGACCAACCATGACATTACGATACAAGCATTAAACGCGAATTTTATTGGGGAAAAAGATAAGAAGCGTCCTCATATCTCTAGTACTAAAAACCGACTACATTTTGGACTGTGCTTGCCACATTTGACAATGAGATGGCGCTGAGAACGTACACTCAATACAGAAAACTGCTTAATAACAGTTTTCTGTTTTATAATTGAGGGGCGCGAAATTCGAATTCTATTCCTTTTATCGAATTTCAATATCGACTTTGTTGAGAGCAGAAAACAAACATCCTCAGCTACAAAACAAAACAAAAATATGGTTTTGTTTTGTACCCAAGATGTTAGTTTTCATCTGAACATTGTTTGAAATCAATTTATATCAATCAAATACGCTGTCGGATGTGCTATATTTTTATTTGCAATTTATAAAAAATTTATAAAAATTTGAAATTATGGACAACGAATAGAGCTCTGACTAGGATACAAGAGTATATGGAGATCTTGGAACATAGATTCTAGGAATGGAAAATAAACATTTGTTGTTGTCCAAAGACTGATGGAGTGAGATAGTTGCTTAGTGTCGCCAATCACAATTGAGATAGTTGAATCTGACATCATTGTCACGCCAATTTTCCGTACAAAAAGGTTGGAGCCAGAGACAACTCTGTACTCTCTGGTAGGAGCTATATGAATTTATTTATTTTACGCCACTGCCTTAGTGTCGCGCTAGAGGGAAGCATCGAATGTTTGTACCACAACAAATACATTCATAGCACGTCAATGTCCATTCCATGTATTTATGTTCTAAGATGGTGATCTGCTATACGTCAAAAGTGTTATTTCTATGCACTACGTTGTTTTGGATTAATAAACTTAGTTGAATTTCTACAATTAATATCAGAAATATGAACCAATATTCAATATACCATCATAGCACACACATTTAAGTTACTCACATATTATTTTCAGAATTTTAAAAACCACAGTGAAAAAAAACCTTACAGAGATATACAAGACCTGTGTGTTAGCTCGTCAGTATAGCTTCTTTATGCTTATTTTATGGTTTCTTTATGTTATGGTCTCGTTATGATACAATATACAGAGGAATTAACGAATGAACTAAGCACTCACAGCGGGTTTCATAAAACTTTGACTTTCCAAACAACAATTTGACAGTCACTTGGTTCCCAAATAGAAATCAATAAAACCTCTGCATTTCTGAATATATCGGAGGAGTAGCAATTGAGAATCATTAATGGACCTAAAAAGGTCATAAATTCCCCTAAGATCCGTTTGCACCAAACGCACTTAATGTTAAATGTCCCTTAAAATGAACCCTTAACTTAAATTACGTTGCACCAACTGTTAAGTGACATTTAAATGGCTAAAGCTAGCCTTAAATTTAAGCGCTCCTGTAATGACCACTTAGGTATTTAAGGGCAGGATTCTAACCTAAAATAATTTGTTGAACTGGCTGCAGAACTTCCCATTTTTGATGGATTTTGAAAATTGAATGAATTTATTACTGAATACCAAGACTTTTCTTTTGCTTTTATTGTAATGCCATCAGTGTTTTTTAATTTTCCATTTGGTGTCACAAATCATACTATAGTTAGCAACAAACTCTTTTCTTCTGTTGAGAAGTTGAGTGTCCTTCGTAAATTACCACCACTTGCTTGGCAATCATTCACCGTATTCGTACTAACAAGGACATTTTCTTCACGTTCCTCTTCAACATTGGTAAAACAAATTCGCACAAGACTTTACAAAGAAAGTGTTGTACTTATATAAACTTAGGTACCTTTTATTTAACAATCATTATCATTTTAATATCAATATTAATGCTAATTCAACAACAAAAGTTGTTACTCTTTGATAATATTATAATAATATCCTTGACACTGACTGACAGGACAATAAAGTTAGGTTAATGAAATGACAACGATCATCGGCAACCAGCCAACCAATGAAATGGCTTAATTGGACTAGGATGAAGTTGCACCAAAAAAAAAACTAAAATATCACTAGATATAAAAACTTAAGGGCCCCTTACTTTAGATTCTGTTAAGCCACAGTCGTGCAACTGGGAATAAAATTAAGCGTCCCTTAACTTTAAACGAGAACGAGGCCCTTTAAGGGACAAACGGCAAACGTGCAAACGGGCCTAAATGGGCCCTTCATGTAAGGGATGCTTCCTGCATACAACAATTTACTTGGATGAACGGTAAAATGCAGTAAAATGTTCACTGCACATGGTGTAGTGTAGTGTTTGCTTAAGTCATTGTCTTTACGCCCTGAAAATTTTATCAACTTCGGAACACTGAGAATAAAAATCAATGAATGACCCAGTTTCATGTTTCCAGTTTTAATACTCTGCATTTCCATTTTCCTTAGTGAAGTAATTTTAACGATGTTTAGAGGTTTTCACCAAGAAATTAGACAAAAAATCCAAAACATATACTATAACGAGCTAGATAAACAAAAAGCGGTACCTACGATAATCAAAACATTCAAAACCTCTTTGAACAAAATGGCAAAATTTCATATATTTTTGCAAATGGCCCTCGACCTAATAATTCAACCAGACTTAGGGTCTTAGAAACACATTTGAAACACAGATGGCGCTCACATCATTTCTTGTCCCATCTTTCTACTCTATAATCTTTTGTCCAAACTTGCAAGCTGCATTTTGAAACGGTATTTTAACCAGATCTTCCACATCTTGTGTAGGACTGAAAGCAAGAGGAAACGTGGAAGACTGGCTTGGAAAAGTGGAGGAGGCTATGGTGACCTCATTGAGGAGGATCATGAAAGCCGCTTTAGGAGACTATCAAGTGCGGCAACGAACGGATTGGGTGACTAGACATCCTAGTCAGATCGTACTCGCTGTGTCACAAATAATGTGGGCCAAAGGAGTTCACGATATCCTAGACGCGAAGGATGAACACAAACATAAAAAAATCGAGTTATACCTTAAAAAGTGTATAGGGGCAAGTAATGTTTTTATGTATCTTTCTTCGGTATTCATCTAGAAAAGCTTGAGTTATATTGATTTATAATTGTTAATTCTTTTTCTAACAGGACCTCAACGACTTGGCCATATTGATCAGGAGCGATCTCCCGAAAGTCACTCGACTTGTCCTGATAGCTCTGATCACCATAGACGTACACGCCAGGGACACTTTGAGTAATATCGTATCTAAAAAGATCAACGATTGGTAATCTTTATGAAATATTCATCGATCGTTTTCATGATTGAATTTTGCGTTCAACAGTTTCAGTTTCGAATGGCTGAAGGTGCTTCGCTATTACTGGGATGATAAAATTGACGATTGCGTTGCCAAGATGTCTAGCGCGAGTTACGTCTACGGATACGAATATTTGGGCGCTTCCGGCGTGCTGGTCATCACCCCGCTGACCGATAAGTGCTACTTATGTCTTATGGGGGCGCTTCAGTTGGATCTAGGTAAGAAATGACACAATTTCTTGCGGTTGTACCTTCGTTGGAATTTTTTATGCAGAGAGGCCCACATAAAACAGACCATAGAGGGGGAGAATTCTTTTACTGTGAATTCGTAGCTGTACAGGGTGGGCAAATTTCGATGTTTTAGCACTACAGTTTTTAAACCAGAGGAGATACACAAAATCTGATACCCCATTCTCGTTCTCTTTTTCTGAGAAACTAACAATAGTAGTAGTCATTTTTGGCCACTTTCTTTTGTTTTCGAGTTATAAGCAGAAAGTGGAAAAATGGCGATATCGAAATAAATTTATATTTCGGCTAATATTTATGATAGAGCTCTGAAATTGAAACATTATACAGGCACTTTTTTACGCAGAATCCAGTGGCGTGCTCGCCATTTTAGCAGGATTTTTAATTACGAAGCTATGACCCAAAGTTATGTTTGTTTAAATGGGAACACTACTTTTCTGTGCAATTTTTTGGAAGCTTAATTTTTACTGATTTCAAAAATATATAACATCATATGGTTTGTATCAATATAAATAATAGAAAATGGTCAAAAACCTTTTTTCTCAATATTTCTATGGTTTCAACTTTTGATTAGCATAAAAAAATATAGCATCGTATGATTACCAGTGTCTCTTTCTATAAGTCCTTTCATTATTATGAAAATTTATGAAATATATCTTGATTCAAATTTTGTGAAAATTGGTAAAAAGCATAGAAAGAATGACATTGCCGGAAGGAGACTGCTTTTGTTATAGGAAACTCTATTTTTCTCTGCTCGTCAAAAGTTGAAACCATAGAAATATTGGGAAAAAGTGGATTTGACCATTTTCTATTATTTATATTGAAACAAACCATATGATGTTATATATTTTTGAAATCAGTAAAAATTAAGCTTTCAAAAAATTGCACAGAAAAGTAGTGTTCCCATTTAAAAAAACATAACTCTGGGTCATAGCTTCGTAATTAAAAATCCTGCTAAAATGGCGAGCACGCCACTGGATTCTGCGTAAAAAAGTGCCTGTATAATGTTTCAATTTCAGAGCTCTATCATAAATATTAGCCGAAATATAAATTTATTTCGATATCGCCATTTTTCCACTTTTTGCTTATATCTCGAAAACAAAAGAAAGTGGCCAAAAATGACTACTATCATTGTTAGTTTCTCAGAAAAAGAGAACGAGAATGTGATATCAGATTTTGTCTATCTCCTCTGGTTTTAAAGCTGTAGTGCTAAAACATCGAAATTTGCCCACCCTGTACAGGGTGTACAGATGGCACGTTTACGAGATCTCTTTCCTCTGATCCTTCGCTTTAACTATTTCGAAAGAATACCCATAAATTTTTTAAGCTACAGATCTGAAAGTTTA
Organism: Coccinella septempunctata; assembly: GCF_907165205.1. Classification (NCBI taxonomy): domain Eukaryota; kingdom Metazoa; phylum Arthropoda; class Insecta; order Coleoptera; family Coccinellidae; genus Coccinella; species Coccinella septempunctata. Next base: position 842,452 of record NC_058189.1, read on the forward strand.
ACCATCTTCAGATGGAGGCAATTTTTTGAGCAGAATCTTTTGGCATTCAGCAGAAATTTTTTACTATTTTATAATTCGATTTATGAAACAAAGTACTGTCCTTTTAAATGTAAACTATGATTGAATTGATTGAATTTTATATTTTTTAATGAGACGTAGTTACAGATGAGTAAATATTTGAGTTTAATTAATCATTTTAATATTTTCATCAAGTCTGTTTTGTTTTCAATCTGCTGTTATGTGAGTTATTTGTACAGGGTGGGCAGAATTCTGAGGGGATCTCGAGAACTATAAGAGCTAGAAGAAAAACGATGACATTTTTTAAGAGAAACAATGAATGGTGAAAACCGTAGCCTCCTACGATTCTTCGTTTTTGAGTTATTAGCAAAAAGCGAGATTCTGATGATTTAATTTCTCATAACTTTTCTGTCTTTGAAGTTACAGATCTGAAACTTTTAAACCATCTTAGGCACTTTAATACGTAGAATCTACTGACAGAATATTTTAATTCAATTCAAAAATAAAAAATTCAATGAAAGTTTACATTTCTTAATAAACTTTTTAGGGTTTTCACTCCCAATCTCTGAAACAAAATCAATTAAAAATGAAATCGACGATTTGCTCCTGCGTAAATTCTTGCACTAATTTGTCAGGAGCAAATTAACTAGAAAAAATTGTTGCCTGACAATGAACTGAAAATAAATAACGTTGAAATTATAATTTTAAGTGGTAACGTTTCGGAGTCTATGTCAGACTCCTTCATCAGATGAAAAATCTCTGTTTCTATGTATTGACAATTAATGTCAAACAAAAGCCACAATTCAGAAGATTTTCGAAAATAGATTTTTCATCTGATGAAGGAGTCTGATATAGACTACGAAACGTTACCACTTAAAATTATAAATTCAACGTTATTTATTTTCAGTTCATTGTCAGGCAACAATTTTTTCTAGTTAATTTGCTCCTGACAAATTAGTGCAAGAATTTACGCAGGAGCAAATCGTCGATTTCATTTTTAATTGATTTTGTTTCAGAGATTGGGAGTGAAAACCCTAAAAAGTTATGAGAACTTTTCGAATTCGTCGAAATCTCATTTTTTGCAAATAACTCAAAAACGAAGAATGTGGTTTTCACCCTTCTTTGTTTCTCTGAAAAAAAGCTAGGAAATGTGTCATCCATTTTCTTTTAGCTCAGTAGACAACGAATTTTGCCCACCCTGTACAGGGTAAGTCTTTGATTCGTAACAGTAGATTGTTGAGGTCAAAGGAAACACTTTTTCCTATACTATTTTTTCCAATTCAGCGCTGATAAAAATATATAGCCATTTAAAATTTTCATAATGATCTATGAGACCCCTGGAAGAATAAAATTACCTTCACAATAACTAGCTAAATCTGCGACACTACACATCTCTGGATATTTGAAAAAGAGTTGCTTTCAATTTTTGGAATTTCACAGATATTTTTTATTTTTCAACATCAAATTATTCGAAAACGTCGCATTATAAGAGAAACTATGAATCATACTTTTATTTTACAAAACCTTCAAATATTCATTAAATAGAGTCCAACTTAGTTGCAAGAGTTGGAATCTTCGAATTTTTATGGTACGTAATGGTCCTAATGAGAAAAATCGTGTGTTAGAAAAAAATTTATCAAATAAATGAAAAACTATATTCCAAAATTCATTTCATTCGATAAAACCGTTTATGAGATTGAAATAAAAATAACATTTTTTATGGTTTTTCAACAGACTGTTTCTTTTAAACCGAGTCGATTCGGAAAAAAATGTTAAAAAAAGTGTTTCCTTCGACTTCAAGAATCCCTGTTAACTCACCCTGTATATCGTCTTCAAAGTTTCAAACTTTTTTTTTATGAATATACTTCAAAAGGTTTATATGACGTTCGTTTTGATGCAGGAAAATTCTTCGGAAATTATAGGTGAGGTGCATATTCGATAAATGAAATGCAATGAAAAATGGAAAACCTTCAAAACGATGCGACACTCGACTCCGATTTTGATTAAATATTCTTGAGGGATGATTGTATGTCAACGATTTTTCAATCTCCCCTTGTTTCAGAAAAAATGATACTCACGGAAATATGCAGCTGGATTTCTTAAATATCTCCTAGTTTCTTGATTGGCGTATTTATAATTTCGAGTAATTGATTTCTTCATCAGTGAGTTTCATATTATCGATATAATCATACGAGAATTATGAAGATGAACCTACGCATACGCCATTTTGCAACTGTTATTAAGAAATGGGGAATTCTCCTCAATTTAGGTTATCTCAGCATATGCAAGTTTAAACTGAATAATAATGAGTTTCATTAATGGTCTTTTCAAATGCACCGCGGAAACTATTCAAAATAATTCCTCAAATATGCGGTTTTAAAATTTTAATCGCTTGGTTTCAAGTTTACGATTTGGCAACAGCGCCTACTAGAAAATGAAAAGAACAATGTCCGATCAGGTTGTTTATAAAATGACAGCTGTTGATTTACAGGCGCGTACTTACTATCGAGCCTCAACCGCAACCGGCCATAAAAATCCCATAAAATTTTACGACCTTCCTCGTTCGTCGCAGACTTCATAGACAGCCATCTCATCAAGATAATGTATTTGTTTTCCTTTATTATCAAGGCATATTTCAGTCGACGTTGCCAGCTTGTGCAATTGACACAAAATGCTTTAAACTTCAAATACCCATTTTTATTTTTCATTTTTGAGTGCTTAAAAAAATTTTTTTGGGAAACGGTTGGAATGGTTATTTCAAAATGTGACGTTTCATATTTCATAAATAATACATCATTTTCATCAGAAGGAGTATTCCCTATTCTATCTACCATCGAAAGTTATCGAGCAAAATTAATTTCATCGAGCAGACAAGTAATGTCAATTCGATTCGCCAACACAAAATAACAATTATTGAATTATCTTCAGTTAAGAGGACATTTCAGTTTTTTCTACGTTACTCTGACTACGGGTATAGGAAAAAAAGAGTTTTCCATATACTACAAAATGGTTTCAATAGATTCATTAACTGTATCATGCCTTCTTCCTTACGGACCTCTTTTCTAGGAGGAGCGCCAGCTGGACCAGCAGGTACTGGAAAGACGGAGACCACCAAGGACTTGGCGAAAGCCCTGGCGATTCAATGCGTCGTTTTCAACTGTTCCGAGGGCCTGGACTACAAGATGATGGGCAGGTTCTTTTCCGGTCTGGCCCAATCCGGCGCCTGGTGTTGTTTCGACGAATTCAACAGATTAAACATAGAAGTCTTGTCTGTGATAGCGCAGCAGATTATAACGATCAGAAATGCCAAGGCAGCTAAACAAACGAGGTAAAAGCAGCTTATATGGATATATAATAGCGGCTGATTTCTAACGTTTCCCCACAGATTCATGTTCGAAGGCAGGGAGATAAAGCTCGTCCACAAATGCGCTGCCTTCATAACCATGAACCCTGGTTACGCTGGCAGGACAGAGCTACCAGATAACTTGAAGGCCCTTTTCAGGCCAATATCTATGATGGTACCAGATTATGGTGAGGCCAAAAAAACAGCAATTCGATTTAGCTACAATAAGTATTCTCTCATCCTTTCAGCTCTCATTGCCGAGGTTATACTGTACTCCGAGGGTTTCGAATCTTCTCGTGGACTTTCCCAGAAGATGGTGCAGATGTACAAATTGTGCAGCGAGCAGTTGTCGCAGCAGGACCATTACGACTTCGGCATGAGAGCGGTTAAGAGCGTTTTAGTGATGGCTGGTTCGCTGAAGAGAAGCAATCCGGATAGGAGCGAAGACGTCGTCTTGATTTGTGCTCTGAGGGACAGCAATTTGCCCAAGTTCTTAGCGGATGACGCCCTGCTCTTCCAGGTTAGTTTTTCAGATTGTGTGACACGATGTTCGCCTGTTTTGCTTTCTGAGGTGCGTTATACCTGTCGGAAAGTTGTGCGATTTCTTGGTAGCAACAGGAGAATCAGAATAATCTGAGCAGGTACACAAAAACTTGGCAACTTCTAGAAAAACGACATTCTCCTTGTGAACACACACCATCAAGGAGGCCCAGAGGTCCATCGTAGGTCCATGTTAGTCCACCCTTTTTTTTTTTTCATTTGTCCAGGCACCGTTTTAGAGATAATGACTTATGTTGGACAAACGATCTGTACCATTATAAATAAGTTTTTACGATTTGGGGGTGCTGCACAGAAAATGAACAGAAAAGAGTTCTTTTTCGATATCTATAGAACGGTACCTGGACAAATGACAAAGAAGGGTGGACGAACATGGACCTACGATGGACAAACGACGCTGAAATTTTGTTCCAAGATTTTCATTTGAGGGTGCCAGCTTCACAAGAGTTGCTCTTTCAGAATATGTATCACATTTCCATCTACGGTTACTTTTGTTGAGAGATAAAGGACTCGAAAGCTGACCTTCGAAAAATCCTGAAAAAGATGGGTTCGGTTAAAAATTCGTCAAGGCCGAACGGTTGCGCCGCGATGGATGAAATTCTCAGATTTATTACTAGAAGAGTGGCTCTTTCAAAATATGTATCACATTTCCATCTACGATTACTTTTGTTGAGATATAAACCGATAATCGACTCGAAAGCTGACCTTCGAAAAATCCTAAAAAAGATGGGTTCAGTTAAAAATTCGTCAAGACCGAACGGTTGCACCAAGATTAATGAAATTCTTCGATTCATTACTAGAAGAGTTGCTCTTTCAGATTATTTATCAGAATTCTATCTACGGTTACTTTTGTTGAGAGATAAACGACTCGAAAGCTGACCTTCGAAAAATCCTAAAAAAGATGAGTTCAGTTAAAAATTCGTCAAGACCGAACGGTTGCACCAAGATTAATGAAATTCTTCGATTCATTACTAGACGAGTTGCTCTTTCAGAATATTTATCAGAATTCTATCTACGGTTACTTTTGTTGAGAGATAAACGACTCGAAAACTGACCTACGAAAAATCTTGAATAAGCTGGGTTCAGTTAAAGATTCGTCAAGACCGAACGGTGGCATCTAGATGGATGAAATTCTCAGATTTATTTTAAGAAGAGTTGCTCTTTCAAAATATGTATAATATTTCCATCTGCGGTTACTTTTGTTGAGAGATAAACAGCTCGAAAGCTAACCTTCGAAAAAGCCTGAAAAAGATAGAGTCAGTTAAAAATTCGTCAAGATCGAACGGTTGCGCCGAGATGGATGAAGTTCTCAGATTTATCTCTAGAAGAGTTGCTCTTTCAGATTATGTATCACATTTCTACCTAAGGTTACTTTTATTGACAGATAAATGACTCCAAAGCTGACTTTCGAAAAATTCTGAAAAAGCTGGTTTCAGTTAAAAGATCCACAGATGTGTGGTGTCACAGATTTATCTAGTTATTCTGAGGATCATTTTGTGTTTCTAGGGGTTTCATGGTTCATTATGAAAAATTAAAAAGGCTATATCTTTTTATCAGGGCCGAATCTGAAAAAATGCTCTAGGAAATAGTTGACATTGTCATTCTAGACCACGGAAGAAGATCAAAAATAAACTTTCAAACTTCGCTTTGACCTTTAGAAGAATAAATAATGCTACTTGTTTCTAGAAGCTTTCTTAGTGCTTACTTCTTCATACAAAATAATTTGCTTTTTAGGGTATCCTGAGTGACCTTTTTCCTGGTATCGAACTTCCAATAGAAGACTATGGTCTCTTATTCAAAGCCATCGAATTCTGCCTGATCGAATGGAACTTTCAACCGGTACCCGCTCAAATCGCCAAAGTCATCCAGCTTTATGAAACCATGATAGTCCGATGGGGGGTCATGTTAGTCGGGCCTACAGGTGGCGGAAAAACGGTAGTTTTGAAGGTAACCGCATTAGTCTTTTTGAACTGAATATCATAGAATTTTCAAAATTTACACCCACTACGATTTTACGATCATTTAAAAAGTATAATAAATATTGAGAAGAATTTAAATTAATTTAGATACATAACATAGACATAACAAACAAATGTTCTAAATCAAAATCGACCTAGCGAATCTCCATCACCCAAAGTATCAATACAAAGACAATTCCGTCGGGGAAGAGTAGATGCATAAACATGATTTCCGTCTCATTTGACCTCGTCAGTCCAACACAACTCCTACCTCGACGAATCGAATTGATGACCCCTTTATTCGATGCTGGTAGTTTCTACGGTGAAGAATATGCCCTAACGCCACCTAACGTGGTCCAACTCAATTCCTAACCCTTAAAGTAAAGATACAGCATGTATATATTTGCTTCATGATTCCGATGTCAGGGTAAACTGTTTCTGCCATGAATTCGAACGTTTCCCCTCTCCCTCCCAACTGCTTGAAGACCGCAATCACGTCTCCTGCAAACTAAGACTTCGAATCAAATGGATACGTGCTGCCATCTTCACTATAACCGTTAGGAAAGGTAATTGAGGTGGACCTCCACTATCAATTAGTTCTAGTCAATAATATTAGTTTTTTCTTCGTTCAAAGACACTGAATAGAGCCTTGACGAAAATGAACGGCGATAAAGTCGATGGCCCATATTATAAGCCCGTCCACACTTATACCCTGAATCCCAAGGCAGTAACTGCTGGGGAGTTGTACGGGGAAGTGAACCCCTTCACCATGGAGTGGAGGGATGGATTAATTGGGATTATGACCAGAACGGCGGTAACAGTAAGTCGAAACATTTTTTAGTTCTCACACAGACCATCAAAACCATTATTTTTGCGTTCATTCGGAATTCCAATTGGGACTCAACATTAGCGAATTCCTACAGAATGTTTTTATAACTATAGGCTACTAATGAGGATCATCAATGGATAATATGCGACGGGCCAGTTGATGCTGTCTGGATAGAAAATCTGAATACGGTCTTGGACGATAACAAGATGCTGTGCTTGGCCAATTCAGAGAGGATCAAGCTGACGCCTTTCGTGCATATGGTGTTCGAAGTGCAAGATCTAGCCCAAGCATCTCCAGCTACAGTGAGCAGGTGAATATTCATTTATGCGCCCCCTATGGTTTCAATGACCAAATAAGTAATATTCGATTCAGATGCGGAATGGTGTACATAGATCCAGGCCAATTGAAGTGGATGCCCTACGTGTTGTCCTGGTTGAACAGGTTGAACGATACCTTGGTCGCTCAAGAATACAAAGATCAATTACGCGAGCTCTTCGAAAATCTAGTGGAAAAGTGTTTGATTTTCGTCAGGAAAAATTGCACAAGTGCAATACCGCAGGTCAGTAATCGGAAACATGAAAATTTTAGAGGCTTCGATGAAAAGCTAGATCCTATTTTTATTAATGAAAAACTACTAGAGCAAAGGCTTAAAAACATGGTGTACGGTTGAACAATCATCGAATTATTTTCAAGCTTGCACTCATAACTCAAGCACCAGACATTAGAGCCTAGATTATATACGAAAACTATATAAAATTTTTTATTGATCTATTTCTAATCTGTACTTTTATCTGTGTGAAATTAATTTTATTACTGATGGTCTCCCACTACTCTAATGTTAGTTTCCCTTGAGTTTCAAAAACGACTTTATCAATTAATAATCCTTTTCGATAGGTGGACATAAGCAAAATTACTATGATATGTGCCCTCATCGAAAGTTTCTTCAAGATGCCTGGAGCGATGGAGAAAATAGGGGAGAAAAGGAAAGTGAGACAGTTCGTGTGCCAAACTTTCATATTTTCGTATATATGGGGCATAGGGGGTAACCTGCACGACAGCGGTAGGGATAAGTTGGAAAGTTTCATAATGAGCCAATTTGATGAGAATCCTGATGCCAAGTAAGTCTTTATCGGAGAAAACTAATCCAGAGCGCCAGCTATTCTTTTCACTAGGAAGAATAGCAAACCTACCAGAGTAGCTGCTAGTCGGTGACAGAGTTCGCTGTTATCTAGGGTGGTAGCGATAACGAAGTAGTCAAAATCAAATTATGTACCAGTTTATTCACACCTTCGGAAACTGATTATATGTACAACGGAGATATGTGTAGGTATGAAATATGAGCGAATCTATCAGAAAACATACATTCGGGAAATTCTATCCGGTCACGAGCACTTTATAAAGTTTATACCGGGTACAGTGAAAAATCAAAGGTTGTTCAATAAAATGCGCCAACCAGAACTGACGAAATGAATGCTAAGGATGACCTCGCGAAGTGAAATGACTTGCTATATGGTATCGGGATGTAATTAATTGTATTTCTCCAGAAATGAAAAGAAACGCAACCAGGGCGTATCTATTCGAGACTTTTATACGCTACCCCAAGGGCTTACGCACCATGACTGATAGAAAAGAAGAGATTTCGATTTCAACACTTATGACGCGGAACGTGAACAGGGGGTTGACGGGACTTTCTCTTCACTACCCCAAGGGCTTACGCACCATGACTGTTAGCGAAGGGAAAAGTCAGACTCGCGAAACAGGGTAAAGTACAATAAAATATAACAGAAAGCGATACAGTACAGCAGTGATAAAGAAGTAACCGGTGTAGGTCTAGTGAAGAAACTGAACGGTAAAGACGGGGACCTACCTCCTTTATTTCAGGCACTCGCGGAAAACAAACGAAAACTAAAAATTAATTCCTAAGAGCACTAACTTCGTAATACAAAATTTATTCTGAATTCGCTGAACGGCTTGTCGTGCACACAATTAAAATCGAATCGCAGAGAAAAGAGAGTACCGAGCGTGAAAGAGACTAAAGAGTAAAAGAGTCAAAAGTGTAAAAGAGGCCGTCGCGGGGGAAAAATCTGCTTTTATAGGCAAATCCCCCCACACGTTAAAAATCTGAAAATTCCAGAATGCGACAAGAGTGAAAAACGTCGTCAGCTCCGGTTTATCGCATATCAACATCAGAAAAACGTCAAAATCTTCAACGGCATGCAAGAAAAACAACGTTAAACACGGATAAACGGTTTTTTACACTTACTCTGCCTATCGGAATGAATGTACTGAATATTTGAGAATTAAATATTTTCAAAGGCGGAAATGTGAAATGAAAAGAATGCACTGAAATGAACTCCAATTTTTCTCAGAAAACTGGGGTTCATTACAATACAAATCCTGAAAGAGCAACTCTTCTTGTGATAAATCTCTGAATTTCATCTATCTCAGCGCAACCATTCGGTCTTGATAAATTTTTAAGTGACCCCATATTTTCGCGAATTTAGAGATTTTTAGAGCAAATGATATGAGCCATATTTTCGCGATTAAGACGCGTGAAGCGTCTTTAAGCGTTCCTATTCGAGCGAATAAGTCATGACGTCAGTCTTTAAGACGCTTTAAGCGGAACCTGGCGGTCTGTGGAGAGCGCCTGTGTCATAGAGTCATCTTGTCTCTGGCCTGTGTCGTCTTATGCGAAAAGAGGTTATATAAAGAAGGGAGAATATGTTGTTTATATCGAATTTGATTTGAATTCCTACTAGGGAAGAGTGCTTTTATTGCCAATAATGCAGTTTCTGCATTATCATTTAGAATAAATAAATATTTTTCAAATAATAGCCAAAGAACAGAAATTGAAAAATTCACAATTCGATTCGCTGTCTAATGATAACGACAGATGACTCAACCATCAGCGATATTCTATTTTTGCGACAACAAAATTAATGACGTCACGCTTAAAGACGCTTTAAGACATCGATTAAGACGCTTAATCGCCAAAATATGGCTTAGTCTTCATTTTGAGATAAATTTTTATGTACCTATACTCCATTCACTTTTATTTTAGCAGACGGTTGGCCATGGAAATTTGACACATTTCACTCTGTATAGTACGAAAATGTGGGGTTATGACGCTTGTCAAAACATTTTTGGGTTTTAAATCAACGCTATGTTGCCCGTTCTAAGTAAAAGTTTCTCTTATTACGTATTTTATCACAATGTCGAATCTCTTCGGAAAACATTTGACGAACATAATTGAAGTTTATACAAACTGATTGAAGGCATACCAAATCCAGTTATTTGTATGGAAAATACAAGAGATCAGTATAATATTATAATATGCACTAGCTTGAGGAGAGTCAATGTTCGTTATCTTCTTTGGCTAAAGGTTGAATACGTTACATCAGTTGTAGATTTCAAAAATATTAAGCCGAAGATAAAATGCATATGTTGCAGTGGTTGGGAATGGGTATCTCCAGAAGGAATTAACAGATAATTACAAGAATGTTGAATTCTTCAACAAAAATCATCTTGCATCAATATAAGTAAAAGGAATTAAAGGAAGTTTCAATCAAGATGAACTTCACCTTTGAACAAAAATTTCACATGAATAAGCAATTAGCAGGACAACTGGCGCGTATTTGTGGCTGTTCATCTTAATGCATTGAGATAATAATAATAATTAGGTATTTATTGGTACCTTAAGACAGTTACAATGTATAGGACAAGTCAAATGAAAAATAGAAAAATCAATTTTCGGGAACTTATTCTACTATGACATTCATCGAAAATCCTGTAGTAAACTTTTCGCATTAATTCACTCAAACATAAAATTCTCACATGCCACCAGTTTTTTGGGTCTCCCAATAGAAGGAAATTCTTTGTCATCCTCTTCATTCACAATCTTTCTGATTGAGGAAATATTCAGCTGAAAAATAAGTCGTTTAGATTCAGATGAAACATTATATAAATTCTCTTACATTGAATATGTTCGCTACCGTCTGACGTATTGTGGATTTTAGAATATCAGGGTATAACTATTTGAATGGGCGGAACTGAATTCTAAATAGCACTTCCTGAAACCCTGTCTCTTTTTTCAATCACTTTCGGCATTTTCGTAACAAAAATTGACATTAGTTGTGGCAACGGCGTTATGACATTCACGACATTTCATTAGTGCCAACCCTAGTTCGTTCTAGTTACAAAAACTTGAGAAAATTATTTCATGGCCAACCGACTGCCAAAATAAATGTGAATGCAGTATACCTCTTATTTGTATCTAGCATAAGCTTCTAAAATTTAAATGACGACGATGCCTATAGTTGATGTCCTTACAGATTGCAAGGATCATTCGATCTTTGGGAGGTCTACATCAATATTCAAAGGCATGCGTTAGATCCATGGTCGAAGATAATTCCAGATTTCAAATACAACAAAGAAGTGCCATTTTTCGAGATGCTGGTACCTACCATCGATACCATCCGTTTCGGTTTCGTCATGGAAAGGCTGATATATGTGAATCGACCGGTACTTTTGACGGGAGATACAGGTGAAATTATCATTAAATGAATACTATAGTAGCTAAACGGAGCAATGCATCGGATATTCCTATTCCATTGATTTTCAGGAGTCGGGAAATCGGTGGTAGCCAAAGCCGTATTGAATAAATTGTACGAAACCGGCAAGTTCGTACCGGTTACCATGAACTTTTCCGCCCAAACCAGCAGCGCTAGGACGCAGGAAATAATCGAACTGAAGCTGGAGAGGAAGAAGAAGACCTTGCTGGGCGCGCCTGTCGGTAAAAGGATCGTCATCTTCGTGGACGACGTGAATATGCCCAAATTGGAAATTTACGGGGCTCAGCCTCCGATCGAATTGCTAAGGTACGTTGCGAAATGGTAGAGGTCCTCGAAATAACCGATATTTGACCGATATAGACAGTTTCTGGACCACGGTGGCCTTTACGACAGAGAGAAACTCTTCTGGAAAAAGATAGAAGATGTCGTTATTGCAGCTGGATGTGCGCCACCTGGTGGTGGTAGGAATCCGCTCACTCCGAGATTCGTGAGGCATTTCGGAATGTTGCTCATACCGCCACCTAACGAATTCACGTTGAAGGCAATTTTTAAGGTGAGTTGGATCACAAAAATCCGTTGTTTCTCTATATAGAAGAGACAATCGTCTGATTCGACCTTAACGTTAACAAAACGAACAAATCGGCTTAAAAATTCATTCAGTTTCTTTTAAGTTTTGAAATATCCTTTGAAGTTCAAAGATTGAATTATACAGTGCGGCTTTCGACCAAATCGAGGTGCGGTGGACCTAATTTTTACACTGCGACAGCTGCAAGAGAAGGCCCGTGAGCAGCAATCAAAGATCTATACAGCCTACATCGATTTAAGTAAGGCCTTCGACTCGGTGAATCGGAGAGCGCTATGGAAAATCATGGGACGCCTTGGAGTACCCGAAAAATTCTTAGCAGTGTGTAAAAGCCTCCATGCTAACAACACCGCTAGAATACAGCATAATGGCTCTACAACCGACCATTTCTCAACCAAATCTGGAAAAAAACAAGGCTACGTGTTAGCGTCTTTACTGTTCAATATTTTCGCCATAGCTGTCTCGATAATTGCTGACATGAGTATGCCTGTAAGAGATGTTGGATTTAACCTGAAGCGTCTCAGAGCGAAAACCCGTACAAAGTTTATCACGGAACTTCAATATGCAGACGACTATTCACTTATCGCTAGCAGCTCAGAGGATCTACAGATAATGTTGGACACCTATAAACATATATACGAAGCTTTAAGCCTTAGACGCAATTTTGATGTCTTTTTAAAGACCTCATTTTAATTTGACAGACTATTGAGAGGGTCCTTGTTGGTATGGGTTTAAGAGACTCAATTTAACAAAATGCCGACGTTTCGATTTATTAAAAATCGTCTTCAGGGCTCTACAATAGATGGTACAACATTAAGACGTTATTAAAAAAAAGTGGCATTACAAATCAACAAGAAAAATATCAGAACAATCTGGAAGGAAACACAAATAAAAAGTTTTGTATACGAACAATCCACTAAAGCAAACAAACATTAATGAAGGGCAAAGGAAAAAAAGGATCGAACAAATTAACAACATTTCGATTGAAATTTATTCTGGGAGGATTCTGCATTTCTTCATAAACTTTTTAGGGTTTTCACTCCCAATCTCTGAAACAAAATCAATTAAAAATGAAATCAACGATTTGCTCCTGCGTAAATTTTTCGTCTGATGAAGGAGTCTGATATAGACTCCGAAACGTTACAACTTAGAATTATAATTTCAACGTTATTTATTTTCAGTTCATTGTCAGGCAACAATTTTTTCTAGTTAATTTGCTCCTGACAAATTTGTGCAAGAATTTACGCAGGAGCAAATCGTTGATTTCATTTTTAATTGATTTTGTTTCAGAGATTGGGAGTGAAAACCCTAACAAGTTTATGAAGAAATTAACAACATGGTTACATATATATATAAATATAAAAAGAGTATATATTTTTGACCCTTCAATGAAATTAATTGAAGCTACTCACATTGTCAGTTGGTCTCTATTGTCATCTTTAGTAATAAATAATTGAAGGATGATATGATAACAGGCATACTACGGAATCTAACTCGAATTAAATCAGAAATGAAAAATATTCAGCGTGAAATAATCAGATGTCAAGAAGGGAACGAAACAATATGTAGACACACAAACAATAATGACTAATATCGACAAAACCAAAATCCTGGTAAGTCTGCTAGAAAGCCTTCAAACAGATATCAGCCTGGAGGATGAAACTCTAGAACAGGTCGAGCAGTTCAAATACTTGGGAAGCTTCATAAATACTAGGGTTAATACCTAACTTAACCTAACCTTACCTAGACACGGAAATACACAACCGTATCAATTTGGCATCACGGGCATTCGGGAAGCTGAAGGACAAAGTGTTTCAAAATCACGACCTCAATCCGAAGACCAAGACAGCTGTTTACAAAGCAGTGCTCCTCCAAACGCTTCTTTACGGAAGCGAAAGCTGAACACCCTACAGGCGACATATTAAACAGCTTTAACAAATGCAACAAAATCATCTAAGACAAATAATGCACATCAGATGGTTCCACAAAGTTTCGAATGCAGAAAAGTCTTGCAACGCGCGAGTTGTACAACAATTAAGACTCAAGTAACGAGGGCCCGACTCAGATGGAGCGGCCACATTCTGAGGATGCAAGACACGAGACTCCCCAAAATAGCTCTGTATGGCAAATTCACAGAGGCAGCTTGAAAACCAGGAGGCCAGTATAAGCGATTTAAGGATATACTGCATCAATCCCTAAAATCAGTTAATGCTAATCATAACTGGAAACAACTAGCGTTGGACAGGTCACAGTGGAGGTCTTTGGTCCACAGTTATAATGGAGACTCGAGAAGAATACAGCGGCAGCTAGATCTGGTTGGTGACTATCCATGTCCAGAGTGTGGAAGGATCTGTAGGTCACGGTTGGGCCTCTTCAGTCACAGGAGGACACAAAGCCGCAATTAGCCCTAAGAAATGATAAGTCTGTCAGCATTTTAGAGGAGATCCATATTTTGCAAGATTTTAAGTCAAAACTTTTCGCTTTACTTTTGATCTACTTTGTTTTGGAATTTGGAATGATCGTCAAAGAATTAGTTTCATCTGGTAGCTTCTGCATTATGCAGGTTATAAATGAATATAGTTGTGAAAAAATTTGAGGAGTGATTCTATGTCAAAAAATAGTGTCTTTCACAATTTCTTTTGGAGCAGCCCCTGCTTGCCTGCCTATATGCAGCTCCCAAAAAAAAAAGATGGCATCAGGAAGACAAATTTCAATCTTTTCTCAAAGCCAGAAACTGACAAAATGAAATTGACTAGGTAGATTATTCTGAAATGATGGAAATATTATCCCAAAATAAATTCAAATGTGTTTCCCATTTCTAAATATACTAAAACCCATTCTTTCCCACATCTGTGTTAAGGCGATCCTCAAAGGATTCCTACGAGAATTTGCAAACGAAGTTAGAGATCTAGGAGAAAACATGGTTGGTGCAGCTGTTGAAGTGTACCAGAGAATAGAAACTGATCTCCTTCCAACACCTATGAAATCACACTACGTCTTCAACTTGAGAGATTTGTCGAAATGCATGCAAGGAGTATGCCAAGCTGACTCAGGTAAAATTTGATGTTTCTAGTTGCTTTCAGATAATGTAAAGAAAACTGGAATTTATAATTATAAATGATTTGATTTTTCTGAAATAAGCTTTTTATTGCAGGAACTGTGCGAGAAGAGTTGGCTATGTTGAAGCTCTTCTACCACGAATGTCTGAGAGTTTTTCACGACCGACTGATCAACGTGGAAGACAAGTCCTATTTCTACTTCCTGATGAAGGAAGTTTGTCAACGAAACTTTGGAACGCCAGTGCTAACGTTACCGGAAGTGGCGATCATAGATACACCACCGGCGCTCTTTTTCGGTGATTTCATGAGATTTGGCGCAGAAAAAAAAGACAGAATATACGAGGAAATAACGAACATCGACAAAATGAGGAACATTCTGCAAGTAAGTGTAGAAAACGTTCACGTCTTCAAAGGGAGAATTGTTTCATTCGTGAAAAAATAATAGAACGGGAAGAATCAACTGGATAGGATCATATTTTAAGAATATGAAGGCTTTCGAAATTATTTATATAACCATCCAATGTATAGAGTGCGCTTCAAAATTATGGAACAAATTCATTTGATCAGAAGAAAAATATTTAGCAAGAAAATCCCGAAACAGGTCAATTTTTGTTTCACTTTTACCAAATTTTTATGCATTTTTAAAGGATTTTTGTTGCATCCTGTGCCATCCCCATCAACCCTCTAAATTTTTTGAATAGGGAAAGTGGGTCATGTGGTACTTTTTTGGCAAGGTCTTTGTATCTTCTTCACAGACGTGCAGAAATTTTCAAGAAATTTTCAAGAAATTTTCAAAAAATTTTTTTTTCTTTAAATAACGTCCAGTTTCATAATCAATTTTAAAGTCACTTTAAGCTTAAAGCTTCCTTTAATGTCATTTTTACAGTCCCTTAAATTCTAAAGCTTCCTTTAACCCTACTTACAGCCGGTTTCATAATCAAACCTAAAGTCATTTTAATTTTAAAGCCTCCTTCAAGCCTACTAAAAATGACAGTAAAGCAAGCTTTGAGCTTAAAGTGACTTTAACGGCCGGTTTCATAATTAAACCTAAAGTCGCTTTAATTTTAAAGCTTCCTTTAACCCTACTGACACTAACGTCCAGTTTCATAATCAAATTAAACGTCACTTTAAGCTTAAAGCTTCCTTTACTGTCATTTTTAGTAGGGTTAAAGGAGGCTTTAAAATTAAAGGGACTTTAGGTTTGATTATGAAACCGGCCGTAAAGGAAGCTTTAAGCTTAAAGTGACTTTAACGGCCGGTTTCATAATTAAACCTAAAGTCGCTTCAATTTTAAAGCTTCCTTTAACCCTACTAAAAATGACAGTAAAGCAAGCTTTAAGCTTAAAGTGACTTTAACGGCCGGTTTCATAATTAACGTCCAGTTTCATAATGAAATTTAAAGTCACTTTGAGCTTAAAGTTTCCTTTAGTGTCATTTTAAGTAGGGTTAAAGGAAGCTTTAAAATTAAAGCGACTTTAGGTTTGATTATGAAACCGGCCGTAAACCTTAACGTCCAGTTTCATAATCGAATTTAACGTCACTTTAAGCTTAAAGCTTCCTTTACTGTCATTTTTAGTAGGGTTAAAGGAAGCTTTAAAATTAAAGCGACTTTAGGTTTGATTATGAAACCGGCCGTGTGTCGCTTTAATTTTAAAGCTTCCTTTAACCCTACTTAAAATGACAGTAAAGGAAGCCTTAAGCTTAAAGTGACATTTAACTCGATTATGAAATTGGACGTAAATTTTATTATGAAACTGGACGTAAAAATGATAGTAAAGGAAGCTTTAAGCTTAAAGTGACGTTAAATTCGATTATTAAACTGGACTTTAGCAGGGCTAAAGGAAGCTTTAAAATTAAAGGGACTTTCGGTTTGATTGTGAAACCAGCCGTTAGTTAGTTCAAAAAGGTTTTCAGTATGTGCACTGTGATGAAATTTGTCACCGAATGAAAGTCGACCATTACAGTTTTGTTCATGCAAAACTTTCAACTCCCTCACGATGGTGGTCCTTTTGAACATTTAATTTAACTTATCTTGTAATGCAGAATAATTCTCCGAATGGTACTTCAATGCCGAAATAAATTTCCAATGTCACTCCATTTTTTTTTCTATTAAAGGGTTCGTAGGGTTTGGAAGTTGTGCATGAACAAAACTGTAATGGTCGACTTTCAGTCGATGAAAAATTTCATCAGGTACCACCGTCTCAAAGTAAATGAGCCGTGACAAAGTGCGCATACTGAAAACCTCTCTGAACCAACTATTATAATTTTTCCAAAAAACAAATTTTTTTTTTGAAAATGTCTGCACGCCTGTAAAGAAGACACAAAGACATGACCCACTTTCCCTATTCAAAAATTTGGAGGGTTGACGGGGATGGCACAGGGTGCAAAAAAATCCTTCAAAAATGCATAAAACTTGGTATAAGTGAAACAAAAATTGACCTGTTTCAGGATTTTGTTACCAAATATTTTTGTTCTGCAAAAATGAATTTGTTCCATAATTTTGAAGCGCACTAAACACGAATTGGAAGATCATATTTTATTTCAGGATTACATGGACGATTATAGCTTATTAACAGCCAAAGAGATGAAACTGATATTCTTCATGGATGCCCTGGAGCATGTCGTGAGAATAGCAAGGATACTTCGAGCTGAGAGGGGCAACGCTCTTTTGGTCGGTGTTGGTGGAATGGGGAAACAAAGTTTGACCAAACTAGGCTCTCACGTTAACGGATACAAGTGAGATATTCTACCATTTCAACAACAGAATCCACAATCTGACCCCAAAGCGAGAAAAAATTATTTAAATCACGTCCTTACAGATGTAGTCAAATAGAGCTCACGAGAAACTACGATCATAGCTCGTTTTTCGAAGATTTGCGGAGGATGCTGTTTGCTGCTGGCGCTCTAAAGGAGGATACTGTGTTCCTTTTCACCGACACTCAAATCATACAGGAGGAAATGCTTGAAGATATCAATAATATATTGAATTCGGGTAAGACATCAGAAACGTCTTGATTTTTTCTTCGAATGGTAGAAACTGATATCAGTTCGAGAGATATTTCCTTGAAAATGTTCAATATGTTGAACTGAAAGAACCAAAACTTGATATACCTACCCACCAAATCGACACATTTCCTTATTAATGATACTAGATCTTGTCGTGAAGTACGGTCTCCTTTTTCCTTATATTTTTAATTTATTATCAGTTTTCCGAGAATTTCTTCCCCTATAAGGAGGCTCATGCCATTGCCGTATACAATGGTCACCCACCACTTAATCTAATGTAGTCTTATTGCCAATTCACAATGATGTTAATGGTTATGGTAATGTTAACGGTGAGCTACAATGTAAACGTTTAAATAATATTAAATGATAGAGCTACTACGATACTGTTCACATCAATGTTAATGTCAAGCGTAATGTTAATGATAATGATAGATATTTCTTGAATTTATTATTATTTAAGCGTTAACATCGTAGCTCACTTTCAACATTACCATTACCATTAACATCATTGTGAAATGGCAGTTAGACCCGTTTGCACCAAACGTACTTACGACCGGTTTCATAATCAATCCTAAAGCCGCTTTAACTTTAAAGCTTCCTTTAACCCTACTAAAAATGACAGTAAAGGAAGCTTTAAGCTTAAAGTGACTTTAAATTTGATTATGAAACCGGACATTAGTGTTAAGTGTCCCTTAAAATGAACCCTTAACTTAAATTACGTTGCACCAACTGTTAAGTGACATTTAAATGGCTAAAGCTAGCATTAAATTTAAGCGCTCCTGTAATGACCACTTAGGTATTTAACACGTTGAGCGCCATCCAAATATCGATATATTTTCTTGTGGGGCCAAATTTTCTGTGTCGATATTTTGATTTGCTCTTATATCATATAGATAATCCCTTTGCTCAGATTCTCGCTAAAAGTGCAATATCGCCTGATATCAAGAATATTGCCCATATTGCGGGCCCACGGGACCGCTCTGGTCCCCAGAAAAATAGAAACGCACAGCAAATGCGGTACAGGTGAAATTTGTCGAGTCCAATCTCCTTATTATACGAAGGCGTAGAAGGGCCACATAATATTTTAAAAATATTTTTCCTTAAATTCCGACTTTGAAGTCGGAATTTAGTTAAATTCCGAGTTCAAAGTCGGAATTTTGTTAAATTCCGAGTTCAAAGTCGGAATTTAACTAAATTCCGAGTTCAAAGTCGGAATTTTGTTAAATTCCGAGTTCAAAGTCGGAATTTACTAAATTCCGACTTCAAACTCGGAATTTTATTCACTTCCGAACTTCTACAGGGTGTTCTACGACGACGTAGATTTGTTCCTGAATTACAGTTTGCGTTTCTACAAATAGTCAAATTCATATAACAAGGTGTTCCCATATTTATGATGAATGAATAATTATGTACACAGGGTGTACATTATTATTTGAGTTTTCTTCTATGAGAGGTCATAACAATGATATGACAAACTTTGACAAACTTTGACAGACATGACATGAATATTTTTTTAGACATAACTGGTTTTTAGGTATATTCCGGATATTTTATGAATAAATTTTCTTCTCATATGTACTCGTGAGGCTCAATGGACAAGAAATCAGTACACCCCCAGGTACACCCGGTGTGCTTTGATGTTTCTTACATGAAGAGGTCATTACAACGGTGAGAAAAACTCATATAGGCTGCTCTATGACGAATTGGTTCATTTCCAAATATGCTGAGATATTCACGAGAGGTTCAGATCTCACAAAATAAACACGCGTTGTTCTTTAATAAATATTGAACTCGATGTATTTTATTGGAGAAAATTGTCATTAGGTCCATGTTTTTGAATAATTATGAAATTATGGTCGTAGACAGGTATAGGTAAGGTTGGGCACAACCTCCCCCCACCCCAGTACTGAAATAGTAACCATAAAATAACATCGAGCTCCCAGGCCCCCCCTCAGTACATACATATGAAGAAATAATCTATGTCGTCGTAGAACAACACCCTGTGCATCTAGCCTGTATCAGTTTCGAAGTAAATAAAATTCCGACTTCAAAGTCGGAATTTTACTAAATTCCGACTTTGAACTCGGAATATTGTTAAATTCCGACTTTGAACTCGGAATTTTGTTAAATTCCGACTTTGAACTCGGAATTTAACTAAATTCCGACTTCAAAGTCGGAATTTAAGGAAAAATATTTTTAAAATATTATGTGGCCCTTCTACGCCTTCGTATTATTATAACCATAACAACACCTGTTTAATTTTTTTCGAATAAAAATTCGAAAAAAAATACTACTGAAGAGTAGTCGTAAATTCCAAAACAGCGGTCCCTACGGACCGCCGTGGTCCTACAAGTAAGACTATCAGCGGTCCCTACGGACCGCTGTGGCGCTCAACGTGTTAAGGGCGGGATTCTAACCTAAAATAATTTTTTGGAACTCATAAACTGGCTGCAGAACTGCTGTGGTTTTTCTAATAACGTCAAGTATCTTTTATTTGACAATCCATTTCATTATCAATAATAATGCTAATTGAGCAACAAAAAGTTGTTACTCTTTGATAATAATATAATAGTTTACTTGACACTGACTGACAGGACAATAAAGTTAGGTTAATGAAATGACAACGATCATCCTCAACCGGCCAACCAATGAAAAGGCTTTATTGGACTAGGATGAAGTTGCACCAAAATAAAAAACAGAAATATCACTAGATATAAAAATTTAAGGGCCCCTTACTTAAGATTCTGTTAAGACGCAGTCGTGCAACTGGCAATAAAATTAAATCAACTTTAAACTACGCTTAGTTAAGTACTCATTTTAAGGGGGATTGGTGCAAACGGGCCTTAGCATCTCATCATACATTAAGCTCCACGACCTGGGCCCTAGAATAGAACCTTTCGGAATCCTCAACGTACATTTTTGATTTTCTCACCTTCTATACAGAGTGAGTTTTTGAGTCGTACAATTATTTAAACAGTAGACTCTTGAGGTTAAAAGAAATACTTTTTTCCTTTACCATTTCTCGCGAATCGTCTCGGTTTAAAAGATAGAGGCTGTTGAAAAACCTTAAAAAAAAATTATTCTCACAAAAGAATTTATCGAACGACTTTTCTTTTGCGAATACAAGATATCACCCACGTTTCCAGCTTTCTTATTATGACCATTACGTGCCATAGGAACACCAAAAATTCAAAGAAACCAAGTCTTGAAACTAAGTTGGACACTATCTAATGAACGTTTTTCAAAATTTTCGAGTTATTCGTTATTTTCAAACATTAAAAATATCTATGAAATTCTAAAAATTGAGTACTTTGTCCGAATGCAACTTTTCAAAAAATCCATACGATTATGTATTGATATCTAGTTAGCCAGGTTAGCCTAGACCAGTTCCATGCACAAAAAAAAATTGCGTTACCATAGAAACGGACAATAACTCATATATATATATTCTTTTGAATGTCAGCAATACATTTTTAGTTATCAAACAATATAGCATATGTATGAGTTTTAGCAGAGGTTAGTGTAACGGGGTACCATACAATTTAGAGTATGATATAAGAGCTTAGGGAAAAACCTCAGTAAAAAAACCTTGTCTCCCCGTGAGAAGTGTAGTGATGACAAATTTGTTTACAGAATAAGCTTTAAATACTGAAGGGCTTCCTTTCCATTGACATAAAAATTTCTTTATCCTCTTTCCATCTCGAAATAATATCTGAAACAAAGAAACTGAAGAAAAGAGCAGAAAACGAGAAAAAAGGCGCATAATAAAGCCTTCATCCAAACTTATTTCAAGACCTGATGATGACTGAAGAAAAAAATAAATAATCATAGGTACATAACTTGTTTTTCAATTGCATTGGGAGGAATATCATCTCTGCGTCAAAAATCTTCTGCTGATCTTGGTGGAGGATCACCCTCGTCGTTAGAAATGCCTTCAGTACTCAAATTAATAATAACCAAATCTTGCTTTTGACTGGGAGGGCCTTTCGACCAGGTCCAGTCTTCCAAGTGATGATTCTTCTGTTCTTCAGTTGTTCGAGGAACGCTACAGGACCCTTATGTTGGGGAATCATCTCCCATAGATATACCAGTGGTTATTCAGTAGAAAATTGAAAAAACAGGGAAGAAATTAAAAAAACTTCATTAGAAGTGTCATTGTGAAGTTTGGGGTCAAAAAAAGTAAACCAGAGTCACGCAATAAATTACAAGAAAGAAGATGTCCACCGAAATTAAGAAAATCGAAAAATTGGAGTATCGAACCTTCATCAACTACCTGTATTTTAAAGGTTTACGGGGTGAACAGATTTACGAAGATATGCTTAATACCTTTGGTGATCAATGTCTTTCGTATGCGACCGTGAAAAATTGGACTGCAAGCTTCAAAAGAGTTAAATTTTCCATTGAAGATGATGATGACTGATGACCGATCGGAAAGGCCAGTTTCTGTGTCAGTGCCCGAAAATGTCGATGCAGTTCATGACATAATTTTATCAGACCATGGAATTTGGCTAAAACGGATATCTGAAGCACTGAATATTTCATACGAACGTGTTCATCATATAGTTCACGTCAATTTGGACATTAGAAAAATTGCTGCAAGTTTCGTGTCCAAAAATCTGCTGAAAAAGTTCTTGCTTCAGTTTTTTCGGATCGGCATGGAGTAATTATGATTGATTTTTCGGATAAGGGTAGAACAATATCCGGATATTACTATTCGACATTACTGACCACTCTACGGGAAAAAAATTAAAGAGAAAAGATGCGGAAAGCTATACAAAGGTGTTTTGTTTTTGCAGGACAACGTCCCTGCACACAAATCTCATGTTGCCATGCAAAAAATTCGTGATTTAGGGTTTGAATTACTAGAACACCCCCATATTCAGTAGATTTGGCACCATCTGACTATCATCTCTTTCCTCAACAGAAAAAAAGTATAAAAAGTTGTAAATTTTCTTCCAACTAGGAGGTAATAAATGCTGTGGAGGTATGGCTTGCAGAGCAAGAAGTGTTTGTGTGTGTGTCACAAATTTAGCTAGTTATTCTGGAGGTTTTTTCGTTTTTCCAGGGGTGTCACAGCTCATTATGAGAACTTTAAATGGCTATCTCCGGGTTTCATAAAGCTTGATCGCTGAATGAACGCTTGATTGACGAATAAACGTCAATTTGTTTTCAATCGATAATTCAGTCATGATCGTTCAGATTATCATTCTCGCATCAAATTATGATGTTCATACATCCATTCAATTATTCCCAATTGCTACTTCTTCAATATTTTCAGAAATTAAAAGGTTTCAGTGATTTCGTTTCAGAAATCGAGTGACTGTCAAAGCGTTGATCGGACAATCAAAGTTTTATGAAACCCGATGTATAGCTTTTTATCAGGGCCGAATCGGAAAAGATGGTGTAGGAAAAAATATATCTTTTGACATCAGGAATCTACTGTTGAAATATTTGTACGAGTCAAAGACCCAGCCTGTATATTACTGCTTCTAAAGTAGAAAATCTTGCAAGGCATGATCTGTTCTGAGGTGAAATTTTAATTTCTTCATCCATTCATTGTATCTATATAGATGGAAACATTCCAACAACAAAATTTTTAACCGACGCATTCGCCAATTTGCAAACCTGTCTAGTAAATACCTGTGAATTGACGTATTTCTAAACATAGGCGTCAAGAACATTTTCTTGGTTAGTTTTTTCTTTGTTGTCAATCACATCGATAATAGAAATAAGAAATATAAATAGTATCAACCCTCCTAAGAGATGCCCTTGTTTCTTACTTTTCGTATCCCAGATAAGATGGCCATGTAAAACATAAAACAATTTATAATCTTGCGATTATTTCATGCTGCAATTTTTTTCGATCGTCTCCTTTAGATATTGAACTGAAAAAAGGTTCAATTTTCTAGTTTTTCAAGAGAAAAATGCCTGCTGTTGAAAAACAATCGTGGAAAAAATTTCCTTTCGTTTTCATTTTCATCATTCCCCTCACTATCTTCCTCAAAATGGAAAATGTTTGAAATTTTTGTTGACCATTCCAACTGAATATTCTATATAGGCGAGGTACCAAACCTCTTCGAATCAGACGAATACGAGAAAGTTATAATAACCTGTCGGGACCCCGCGAAGGAAGTTGGCATAAACCCAGCCAACAGAGATGGTATATTCGACTTTTTCACCAAAAGAGTGAGGGCATTCCTGCATCTGGTCATTTGCATGAGTCCCGTCGGTGATGCGTTCAGGTGGGATGTCCGACTATTTTGTGAATTACCGTTGTTATTTTCTTAATCGTCCGTATATTTCAGACGACGCTGTCGTATGTTCCCTTCGCTCGTGAACAACTGTACCATAGATTGGTTCGAAAAATGGCCGAGAGAGGCGTTGCTGTCGGTCGCTCAAAATTCCCTCCAGAATTTGGGGGATGAAAGTATGGTGACGAGGCTTTCGAACTTATGCGTTATCATACATGAGGTGAGAATATTCGAATAACCGCTCAACAATAATTGATGTGGATATTACAAAACAAAGGAACAATTTATTATTCGAATTAAAAAAATTTCAGTTTTTTTCATGTTCAATACATTTTTTCTACCTATTTGCGTTTTAACCCTTATTTCCGATATTAATTTTCACTCAGATTCCTGTGCAGGGTAAACTTTTTACTACATTCTGAAGGAAATCTATGATGATCAAATTTACAGAGTGTTGAAAACATGACAGTCCGCTTCTATGAAGAGATGAGGAGGAGATACTACACAACCCCTAGCAGTTATCTGGAACTGCTCAAATCTTATCTCTCTATGTTGGTCCTCAGGAGGGATCTGGTTACAAAAATGAGGGACAGAATAGCGAACGGTTTGAAAGTAAGGCCCTGCAGTGATTTACACATTTTTTCTGTAATATAAACAGCTGCAATTCTATAGTATGAACTCTTTCACGTCCTTTATTTTAAATATTGGAAGGTATTCTTACAGGATGAGGACAGGCTCAATGAAATATCGATTGAAATTTATTCTGGGAGGATTCTGCATTTCCTTAATCTTTTTAGGGTTTTCACTTCCAATTTCTGAAACAAAATCAATTAAAAAATTAAATAAACGATTTGCTCCTGCGTAAATTCTTGCACTAATTTGTCAGGAGCAAATCAACTAAAAAAAATTGTTGCCTGACAATGAACTGAAAATAAAGAACTGAAATTATAATTTTATATTGTAACGTTCCGGAGTCTATGTCAAACAAAAGATACAATTCAGAAGATTTTCGGAAATTGAGTTTCGTCTGATGAAGGAGTCTGATATAGACTCCGAAACGTTACAATATAAAATTATAATTTCAGTTCTTTATTTTCAGTTCATTGTCAGGCAACAATTTTTTCTAGTTGATTTGCTCCTGACAAATTAGTGCAAGAATTTAAGCAGGAGCAAATCGTTTATTTCATTTTTTAATTGATTTTGTTTCAGAGATTTGGAGTGAAAAACCTAAAAAGATTAAGGAAAGGCTCAATGAAACATCAGTAATTGAAAGATATTATGCTTCAACAAATGTTGTACCTCATTTACAGCCTTGATAAAGTTAGAATATCTAACGTAACGTCGATCGGTATTATAAAGTTGTTTCATTGAGCCTGTCCTCATCCTGTGAAAATACCTTCCAATTGCAGCAATTCTTTTACATAATCGGGCTATAAGGAATCTTTAATTTCGTGAATAGAAAAAGATTCGAGTTAGAAATCATGCAAATAACGGTGAATAAGGTAAAAATCACCCTGTAACACACTGCTTCCCTTCTTCTTTCTTGTAAAAATAGCTGTCAGTCACCGATTGCATTGGCAAAATAGCTCCAATTAAAATAAACCTGTAATATTCATTCATTTTTAATATGTTCACAAAGTAATTGGAGAACTTCCTGAAAAATACATGGTGAAAATGAACAGTTTCCAAAGAATTCAAAGGATGATTCCTTTTTAAGATTAAGTGTGAGTCTTTCATATAATTTTTTGAGCAGTTCCTGCTTAAATACAGCTCCCCAAAGATGGCCCCTCAAAAACAATTTTAATTTTTTTTCTTAGAAACCAGAAAACTGATAGAAATGAGATTGAACTGGGGTAAAAATACTGTAACAATAATAGAACTTTGTCCGCGTACAATGTCACAGGCTGTTTCAAATGAACCCAAACAATTATTCAGATATCTCGAATATTTTAAATCAGCGTGAACATTGAAGGTTCAGTCATCTGGTTTTATTTTGCCACGTCGCCTTCCACAGTACCGTATTTGGAATTTAATGGAGTCGCATCGAACTTGAAGGAAAGAAAATTCCGCCAATGATGAATATTTTCACAGGGTGATTCTTTGACTATATTTTAGCTGTAGATTCTTCTTCTCTTTCTTATACCATTTTTTCCGATTCGGTCCTGATAAAAAGATTTGGATATTTCAGGATTTCATAGTGAGCTGTTCCACACGTAGAAAAACAGAATCACCTTCAGAATAACTAGCTAAATCTGTGACACTACACATCTGTGGATCTTTTGAAAAAAATTGCATTCAGTCTAAGATGTCTAAAAACATCTTAATTCAGTCAAAGTACCTAATATTCCGAATTTCATAGATATTTTTATTTTTGAACATCAATTTAATCGAAAACGGTGCATTATACAGGAAATTATGAAGAATACTTTTATTTTACAAAACGTTCAAATATTCATTAAATATAGCGTCCAACTTAGTTTTGGTATTTTTATGGTACGTAATAGTCATAGTAGAAAACTCGAAGACGTGGGCGATATCTTGTTTTTGAAAAAGGTCAATCAAATAAATGAAGAACTTTATTCCGAAATTCATTTTATTCGATAAAACCGTGACATACCTAATTAAAAATAACATTTCTCATAGTTTTTAAACAGCCTATATATTTTAAACCGAGTCGATTCGGTAAAAATGGTAAAGGAAAAAGTGTTTCTTTTGACCTCAAGAATCTACTGTTAAAATATTTGTACGAGTCCAAGACTCACCCTGTATAGTTGTTTTTTGGGAAAATGATTGATTGTGATGAAAATTCTGTTAAAAAAAGTGTCATCTTTGAAAACACCCCGTATTTAGAATGGTCAACGATCATTCGTGGTCTGCGAAAACTATATAAGTCTTCTGTTTGTTTCATAAATAAAATAGAAACTCTACGAAACGAACGCTGTCATAGACTCGATGAAGGAAACTCTGACCGAACTGGAACCGATTTTGGCAAAGAAATCCAAAGAAGTAGGAGAACTTATGATACATCTGGAGAAGGAGCAAAAACAGGCCGACAAGGTAGCTGAGGTCGTTAAAGGCGATGAGGAAATCGCTAAGGTAAGAAAAAAACCACATGAAAATCTCGACAAGTCAGTTCATCTTTGAGCAATGGGGTATTCTTCTCAATTTGGATTATTACTGCATATGAAAGTTTAAACTGAGTAATTATGAGTTTCATTCATGAATTTTTCAAATGCACCGCGGAAAATATTCGAAATCATTCTTCAAATATGAGGTCTTAAAATTTAAATCGTTTCTAGTTTACGATTTTGCAACAGCGCCTACTAGAAAATAAAGAGAACAATGACTTGTTTATAAAATAACAGCTGTTGATGTACAGCCATCATAAGGCGAGCCTCAACAGCAACCGGCCATAAAAATCCCATAAAATTTTACGACCTTCCTCGTTCGTCGCAGACTTCATAGACAGCCATCTTTGTCTATCCCATCAAGATTGTGTATTTGTTGTCCTTTATTATTAATGCATATTTCAGTCGATGTTGCCAACTTGTGAAATAGAAACGAAACGCTTTAAATTTTAAATACCCATTTTCATTTTGAAGTACTTAAAATAATTTTTTTTGGGAAACGGTTGAAATGGTCATTTCAAAATGTAATGTTTCAAAGATATTTCATAATAAATACATCATTTTCGTCAGAAGGAGTAGTCTTTGGACTATCATCAAAAATTCAGGATTCCAAACGGGGAAACACAACCAGTTAACGACAGAAAGACCAATAAGAGAGCATTTAAACGATAGGGTGTTTAATTGAGATTGAAAATAATAAACTTGGAGACGTAGAAATACTCCGTTTGAAGGTTTGATGAAATTCCTAGGGAAAAGCGGATGAAACCCAGGCAATAGCAGATGACGCCCAGAGAGATTTAGATACAGCACTACCGGCCCTGGAAGCAGCCACCAAAGCTCTGGAGGCTCTAAATAAGAACGACATCAATGAGCTCAAAGTGTTTCAGAAGCCGCCGAAACTAGTACAGTTCGTTATGGAAGCAATATGCCTCCTCTTAGGAGCCAAGTGAGTCTAACCTACATCGAAAGCTCGAATTTTTCTGATATTTTTTCCAGAACAGATTGGGCTTCCGCGAAGGTGGTTTTAGGAGACACGAACTTTCTGAAACGACTGCAGGATTACGACAAGAACCATATACCCGAAAAAATTCTGCAGAAATTGAAGCATTACGTGGAGAACCCCGATTTCATACCGGAAAAAGTTGCGAACGTGTCCAGGGTCGCTAAAAGTATGTGCATGTGGGCAAGGGCTATAGACATGTATGCAAGAGTATATAAAATCGTTGAACCAAAACGCAAAAGGTAAAAACTGAATATTCGTTTCAAGTTTCGTTCATCAAACGTGATGGATGTTAAACTTGGCTGTCAATTTGCAGGCTCGAATATAGGGTGTCTGCGAACAAATGCCAAGGACTTAGGGAGATGATTGCTCGATGAAAATAGGCAGGGGTAGTTCCTATAAAATTTTTTCGAAATCGACCTCACTTCCAAGATACAGCCTTTGAAGGCGATGACGAGTTGACAGTTTCTGTTTTTTTTTTCGGGTTCTATAAAACACAGAGTCATAAAACTATACATAATATCATTGAGTATTAAACTTTAATACTCAAGAATGAAGCTATGAAGCACCAAGACCCGTTTGCACCAAACGCACTTAGTGTTAAGTGTCCCTTAAAATGAACCCTTAACTTAAATTACTTTGCACAAACTGTTAAGTGACACTTAAATGGTTAAAGCTAACCTTAAATTTAAGCGCTCCTTTAATGACCACTTAGGTATTTAAGGGCGGGATTCTAACTTAAAATAATTTGTTGAACTGGCTGCAGAACTTCCCATTTTTGATGGATTTTGAAAATTGAATGAATTCATTTCTGAATACCAAGCCTTTTCTTTTGCCTTTATTGTAATGCCATCAGTCTTTTTTAATTTTCAATTTGGTGTCACAAATCATACTATAGTTAGCAACAAACTCTTTTCTTCTGTTGAGAAGTTGAGTGCCCTTCGTAAATTACCACCACTTGCTTGGCAATCATTCACCGTATTCGTACTAATAAGGGCATTTTCTTCACGTTCCTCTTCAACATTAGTAAAACAAATTCACACAAGATCTTACAAAGGAAGTGTTGTACTTATATAAACTCAGGAACCTTTTATTTGACAATACATTTCATTATCAATATTAATGCTAATTCAACAACAAGAAGTTGTTACTATTTGATAATATTATAATAATATCCTTGACACTGAGTGACAGGACAATAAAGTTAGGTTAATGAAATGACAACGATCAACGGCAACCGGCCAACCAATGAAATGGCTTTATTGGACTAGGATGAAGTTTCACCAAAATAAAAAACTGAAATATCACTAGATATAAAAACTTAAGGGCCCCTTACTGAAGATTCTGTTAAGCCACAGTCGTGCAACTGGGAATAAAATTAAGCGTCTATTAACTTTAAACGACACTTAGTTAAGTGCTCGTTTTAAGGGGTATTGGTGCAAACGGGCCTAAGTAGATGACAATTTTTTGTGGGGTTGAAAATAATAACATGTATTTTAGCGGAAGGTAGTCATTCTATGGAACAAATATAACATGAAATGGAATGAACAGTGATCAGAACTACTTGTAAGTTTTTATTTATTCCGAGAAAAGTATCGACTGTATTGAAATTTAGCAGGAGCCTTTTTTTCTCCAGAATTGAATGGGAAACCATTATAGAATTTTATTTTCGGAAAATCTATCCCACGAAAACAACTTTTGAAGGAAAATCGTGAAGGGTTGTTATTTTCAACCCCTGATAATAAAGTTACGAGATCTAAAAAAAATTTCTGAGTAACTTCTACTAAGTGCTTCATTTTATATATAGTTTTATGACTCAGCGTTTTATAAAACCCTTAAAAAAATTAAAAACTGTCAACTCGTCATCGCCTTCAAAGGCTGTATCTTGGAAGGAATGTCAATTTAGAAAAAAGTTTATAGGAACTATCCCTGCTTATTTTCATCGAGTAATCATCTCCCTAAGTCCTTCGCATTTGTTTACAGACACCCTGTATAATAGACAGTTTTTCGTCCTTGGTACATAAAGTACTATTTTGACCGAAAGAACCCAACATAAAATGGAACACTTCTTCACTTTAGATTAGAGATCGCCGAAAAAGAATTGAACCAAACCATGGGTCTTCTGAGAGAGAAGCAGAGGCAACTGGCCGAGGTAGAAGCGATGATAGCACGACTGGAAGCTCAGTTCACGGGAGCTGTCAACGAAAAGCAAGCCTTAGAAGATAACATGGCTCTAACAGCAGCTCGATTGAATAGAGCCGGCAGGTTAAACGTGGCACTGGGGGATGAACAAACGCGTTGGGAGGAAACTGTCCAGGTCGGTGTTTTCATCATCATTCGATAGGGGTCTTTTGTAAGCGTCACTGTATCTTCCAGACGCTAGAGAATCAGCTCTTGAACGTGATTGGAGATGTGTTGGTTGCTGCTGGTAGCGTAGCATACCTGGGAGCATTCACAAGTAAATATCGGAACGAACTGACTGATCTCTGGGTTTCGATGTGCAAAGAATATGCCATTCCTTCTTGTGAGCAATTCAGGTAATCTTTGCGAAACGAAAGAATCATTATATTTTCGATCGGAGTCTGATGGAACACTCGATGGTACTCACTCCCGTTAGGGGGTAGCAAGAAATATATCTGGCCTTCTCGTTTTCAACTCTATCAACCGAAATGTGAGAAAAATTCCCATTTTCAACACCCCATGTCTCAGAATGGGTGCATATTTGTGATTGTCCCCATCTTTCTTCAGGAAAAAATTATGTTTTCGGACAAGAAATCGTCGCATCCATTTTTGCCCCTTCTGTAGTAAATATCCTACGAAAGCGCTGGCGGGCCACACAAAAAAAATCCAAATGTATAATTCCGACTTGCTAAGTCAGAATTCTGAGTTACAAGTCGGAATTCCGAATTGCAAGTCAGAATTCCGACTTGCAAGTCGTATTTCTGACTTACAAGTCGGAATTCTGAGTTACAAGTCGGAATTCTGAGATACAATTCAGAATTCTGAGATGCAAGACAGTAGTGGGGCTAGAATTGGTCGAATGACATTTGCTTTGTTGCATTCGATTGTTGCCGAATCATGTGAGCAAAATGCCATCTGTAGAGCAGATTTGTCTCATTTAAGGCATATATAGGCACATTTGGACCCTTAACCTACGCCTACCCTATCCCTTTTCTTTCAAAAGTTTTAACGGACGTTATTGATTCTGACAAGCTCACAGAGCTTCTGAGGGGTTCGTCGTTACCTACGGGGAATCAGGATAATCTGATAATATACAGGGTGTTCCTAAATTGAACGTACAAACGAAAAGGGGAGATTCCTTAAGTGAGTTTAAGAAAAAAAAGTCCCATAAACATGGGGTCGCAAACGTTTCGTTTTCGAGATACAGAGTGTTGAAGTTTGAATTTTTTTCAAGTTTTTTCTCATAGTATCTACACTTCACAAGATATTCAACTGAAATTTGGCATAGATATTACATTTTAGAGTTCTCACCACGTGACATGGCAATTTCGATAGAAGATCTACAGGGTGATATTTTTTCTGGAACACTGCCACCTGTTCTTCTGCAGAACTTTTTTTTGGTGAGCAACTGTTAATTTGAAAAAATGTAAAAAGAAGCTTTGTTCTTATACTAAACTTTTCGGTCTCTTGTAGTTTTGTCGTATCTATCACAGATTACAAACTGGCCTTCCTATCATAGTTACGAGAATTTCGAGAGAATCGTTTAAAATTTTTTTTTCTCGAAATCGTTGGTAGATACGACAAAACTACAAGAGACCGAAAAGTTTAGTATAAGAACAAAGCTTCTTTTTAAATTTTTTCAAATTAACAGTTGCGCACCAAAAAAAAGTTCTGCAGAAGAACAGGTGGCAGTGTTCCAGAAAAAATATCACCCTGTAGATCTTCTATCGAAATTGCCATGTCACGTGGTGAGAACTCTAAAATGTAATATCTATGCCAAATTTCAGTTGAATATCTTGTGAAGTGTAGATACTATAAGAAAAAAACTTGAAAAAAATTCAAACTTCAACACTCTGTATCTCGAAAACGAAAAGTTTGCGACCCCATGTTTATGGGACTTTTTTTTCTTAAACTCACTTGAGGAATCTCCCCTTTTCGTTTGTACGTTCAATTTAGGAACACCCTGTATAATATATCTGTAGTATCCATATATGCTCGTAGGGTGACAATAAGTCGATCGCTTCTTCGTGTTTTGACACGATTTCGGAAGGCCTCTCGCGAGCACTTTATATGGATTACTAAGGACTAACGGCCAGTTTCATAATCAAACTTAAAACCCCTTCAATTTTAAAGCTTTTCTTCAACCCTACCGAAACTGACACTAAACGAAACTCAAAGTGACTTTGAACTTGATTATGAAACTGGATGTAGGAATATCGATAAAGTGCTCGAATCACTTAGCACTAAGAAAGGTTTTGAAAAGTTTCCAGGAGCATAATTCTTGGGAGTACAAAAATACTCCTAGTGCTTTCACAAGCACTGAGCACGAAGCTTTGGGACAGCTCAGCTATGGTGCAACCGAAGAGAAAAATAGAATATCATTTCATTCATTCATGATTCCTCCAAGAAGCATTCACGGCATTCACGGATCAAATTCAAAAAAACAAAAGTCATTAGACCTATACTTCATTCACTTTTATTTTAGCAGTCGGTTGGCCATGGAAATTTGACACATTTCACTCTGTATAGTACGAAATTGTGGGGTTATGAAGCTTGTCAAAACATTTTTGGATTTTAAATCCACGCTATGTTGCCCGTTCTACGTAAAAGTTTCTGTTATTACGTATTTTATCACAATGTCGAATCTCTTCGGAAAATATGTGACGAACATAATTGAAGTTTATACAAACTGATTGAAGGCATACCAAATCCAGTTACCTGCATGGAAAATACAAGAGATCAGTATAATATCATAATATGCACTAGCTTGAGGAGAGTTAATGTTCGTTATCTTCTCTGGCTTACATCATTTGTAGATTTCAAAAATATTAAACCGAAGATAAAATGCATATGATGCAGTGGTTGGGAATGGGTATCTCCCGAAGGAATTAACAGATAATTACAAGAATGTTAAATTCTTCAACAAAAATCATCTTGCATCAATATAAGTAAAAGGAATTGAAGGAAGTTTCAAGTTAAGATGCAACTTCACCGTTGAACAAAAATTTCACATGAATAAACAAGTAACAGGGCAACTTGCGCGTATTTGTGGCTATTCATCTTAATACATTGATGTAATAATAATAATTAGGTATTTATTAGTACCTTAAGACATTAACATTGTAAAGGACAAGTCAAATGAAAAATAGAAAAATCCATTTTAGGGAACTTATTCTCCGATGACATTTATCGAAAATCCTGTAGTAAGCTTTTCGCATTAATTCACTCAAACATAAAATTCTCAAATGCCACCACTTTTGGGTCTCCCAATAGAAGGAAATTCTTTGTCATCCTCTCCATTCACAATCTTTCTGATTGTGGAAATATCCAGCTGAAATATAAGTCGTTTAGATTCAGATGAAACATTATATAAATTCTCTTACATTGAATATGTTCGCTACCGTCTGACGTATTGTGAATTTTAGAATATCAAGGTATTACTATTTGAATGAGCGGACCTGTATTCTAAATAGCACTTCCTGAAACCATGTCTCTTTTTTCAATCACTTTCGGCATTTTTGTAATAAAAATTGATATTAGTTGTGGCAACGGCGTTATGACATTAACGACATTTCATGAGTGCCAACCTAACTTCGCTCTAGTTACAAAAACTTGAGAAAATTATTTCATGGCCAACCGACTGCTAAAATAAATTTGAATGAAGTATATTTTAGCCCTCCTACTTCCTTGTCTCTCAGAATTCCGACTTTTCTCTCAGAATTACGACTTGTAGTTCAGAATTCCGACTTGTATCTCAGAATTTCGACTTATATATCTCAGAATTCCGACTTGTATATCTCAGAATTCCGACTTGTATCTCAGAATTCCGACTTGTATCTCAGAATTCCGACTTGTATCTCAGAATTCCGACTTGCAAGTCAGAATTCTGACATGTATCTTCCGAATTTTGACTTGTATCTCAGAATTCCGACTTGTATCTCAGAATTCCGACTTGCAAGTCAGAATTCTGACATGTATCTCAGAATTCCGACTTACATATCTCAGAATTCCGACTTGTATATCTCAGAATTCCGACTTGTATCTCAGAATTCCGACTTGTATCTCAGAATTCCGACTTGCAAGTCAGAATTCTGACATGTATCTCAGAATTTCGACTTGTATCTCAGAATTCCGACTTGTATATCTCAGAATTCCGACTTGTATCTCAGAATTCCGACTTGTATCTCAGAATTCCGACTTGTATCTCAGAATTCTGACATGTATCTCAGAATTTTGACTTGTATCTCAGAATTCCGACTTGTATCTCAGAATTCCGACTTGCAAGTCAGAATTCTGACATGTATCTCAGAATTCCGACTTGTATCTCAGAATTTCGACTTGTATCTCAGAATTCCGACTTTTATCTCAGAATTCCGACTTGTATCTTAGAATTTCGACTTGTATCTCAGAATTCCGACTTGTATCTTAGAATTTCGACTTGTATCTCAGAATTCCGACTTGTATATCTCAGAATTCCGACTTGTATCTCAGAATTCCGACTTGTATCTCAGAATTCCGACTTGCAAGTCACAATTCTGACATGCATCTCAGAATTCCGAATTGTATCTCAGAATTTCGACTTGTATCTCAGAATTCCGACTTGTATCTCAGAATTTCGACTTGTATCTCAGAATTTCGACTTGTATCTCAGAATTCCGACTTGCAAGTCAGAATTCTGACATGTATCTCAGAATTTCGACTTGTATCTCAGAATTCCGACTTGTATATCTCAGAATTCCGACTTGTATCTCAGAATTCCGACTTGTATCTCAGAATTCCGACTTGCAAGTCAGAATTCTGACATGTATCTCAGAATTCCGACTTGTATCTCAGAATTTCGACTTGTATCTCAGAATTCCGACTTGTATCTCAGAATTTCGACTTGTATCTCAGAATTCCGACTTACATATCTCAGAATTCCGACTTGTATATCTCAGAATTCCGACTTGTATCTCAGAATTCCGACTTGTATCTCAGAATTCCGACTTGCAAGTCAGAATTCTGACATGTATCTCAGAATTTCGACTTGTATCTCAGAATTCCGACTTGCAAGTCAGAATTCTGACATGTATCTCAGAATTTCGACTTGTATCTCATAATTCCGACTTGTATCTCAGAATTCCGACTTGCAAGTCAGAATTCTGACATGTATCTCAGTGTACATTTGGAATTTATTTTTGTGTGGCACTTCAGCGCTTTCGTAATATCCTGTATAAATTGCAACATATAAATTTTCTAGATCGTCACCACGTCACAATAATATTTGTGACAAGTAGAACAATGATGTTCATAAAAACTTTCATTTCAAATAGCTTGATCGGCGTATTGGCAGACGCCTACGAAATTCGTCAGTGGAACACGGCAGGTCTTCCCAGAGACACTGTCTCGACCGAGAACGCGATCTTGGTCACTCGTTCTGGCAGGTGGTCCCTTATGATCGACCCCCAGGAGCAAGCCAACCGTTGGATAAAGCAGATGGAGCTACCGAACAATCTGAAAATCATCAAACTGACCGATCCGAATTTCTTGAGGATACTCGAGATGGCGATCAGGCTGGGATATCCTGTTCTGCTCGAAGAGGTGGGGGAAACCTTGGATCCGACGTTGTCGCCCATTCTGCTGAGGCAAACTTTTCAACAGGTGTGTGTCGACGTAGTCATTTTTCAGTCCTTATTTTAACCGGAATCTTCATATTGTGTGAAGGAGGGAGGCTTTATTCAAACATCCCTGAGATTTAGGGTATGGGGAGTTCGGGGGAGAGTTGAACCCCTTTTCACTCTGAAGCCACTGAAGTTGTATCTGTGAGGCCCGTTTGCACCAAATGCACTTAGTGTTAAGTGTCCCTTAAAATGAACCCTTAACTTAAATTACGTTGCACCAACTGTTAAGTGACATTTAAATGGCTAAAGTCAGCCTTAAATGTAAGCGCTCATATAATGACCACTTAGGTATTTAAGGGCGGGATTCTAACCTAAAATAATTTGTTGAACTGGCTACAGAACTTCCCATTTTTGATGGATTTTGAAAATTGAATGAATTCATTACTGAATACCAAGCCTTTTCTTTCGTCTTTATTGTAATGTAATCAGTGTTTTTTAATTTTCAATTTGGTGTCACAAATCATAATATAGTTAGCAACAAACTCTTTTTTCTGTTGAGAAGTTGAGTGCCCTTTGTAGATTACCACCACTTGCTTGGCAATCATTCATCGTATTCGTACTAACAAGGGCAATAAGGACATTTTCATCACGTTCCTCTTCAACATCAGTAAAACAAATTCACACAAGACCTTACAAAGAAAGTGTTGTACTTATATAAACTAAGGTACCTTTTATTTGACAATAATTATTATTTTTATCAATATTAATTCTAATTCAACAACAAAAAGTTGTTATTCTTTGATAATATTATAATAATATCCTTGACACTGAATGACAGGACAGTAAAGTTAGGTTAATGAAATGACAACGATCATCTGCAACCGGCCAACCAATGAAATGGCGTAATTGGACTAGGATGAAGTTGCACCAAAATAAAAAACAGAAACATCACTAGATATAAAAACTTAAGGGCCCCTTACTTAAGAATCTGTTAAGCCACAGTCGTGCAACTGGGAATAAAATTAAGCGTCCATTAACTTCAAACGAGGCTTAGTTAAGTACTCCTTTTGAGGGGGATTGGTGCAAACGGGCCTTAGGCTGTTCTGATGGCGGCCAAAATAGAGCAGCCACTAGTTGTGCCATGTTACGAGTATGTCGCAAGCTATTTACGATACCGGTAGCGCAAAATTTGAATTGAAATATTTGAGGCGGTTCAAGTCTCCCACCTGAGCAACTCTCCCGGACTACCCCTTTATCACAGGGGATTCTTAGAAAAAAAATTTGACTTATTTGAGCCAGGATGCGTTGAGAACCCTGCAATTCCAAGGGTTCTTTTCACGATATAAATTATAACGATCGTTCTACAGGGTGGCAGAACCTTGATAAGACTGGGCGATTCGGACATCGAATACGACAACAACTTCAGATTTTTCATCACGACCAAACTGGCCAATCCGCATTACCTTCCCGAGATATGCATCCAGGTGACCATCGTCAATTTTACCGTCACGCCCTCGGGACTCGAAGACCAGCTCTTGGCGTGAGTGACGTTCGTATTTCGATCGTTAAGGTCTCTTAAAACATTCATGGATTTTCACAGAAACGTCGTGAGCTTGGAACGTCCGGACCTGGAAAACATGAGGAGCGAACTGATCATAAGGATAAACGCCGACAAGGCCCAACTGAAGGCCATCGAAGACAAGATTTTGAGGATGCTGGATCAGTCTGAAGGAAATATACTGGACGATGAGGAGCTTATCGAGACGCTCAACGAGAGTAAGGTGTTTGAAATTTGATAGTCTCTTTCGAAAGATGATTTCCTTCGTGACTTTAGGGGTTACAAATTGAGGTCGTGAATCCCTTAATTTCTTTCAATAAACTGCTCTTTCTTTGTCTTAAGGAAACTTCCGAAGTAATAGCTGCCCGACTGATAGAGACAGAATCTACGGAAATAAAGATTTCTGTTGCCAGGGAAAAATACAGATCTGTTGCTACGCGAGGCTCGGTGATGTACTTTGTGGTAGCTCAATTAGCCGAAATCGATCCCATGTACCAATATTCCTTGAAATACTTCACCCAGGTAAATTTGAACAGAATTTATTGTTGCGAATGCAGCAACTTCTACACTCCATTCACTTTTATTTTAGCACTCGGTTGGCCATGGAAATTTGACACATTTCACTCTGTATAGTACGAAAATGTGGGGTTATGACGCTTGTCAAAACATTTTTGGGTTTTAAATCAACGCTATGTTGCCTGTTCTACGTAAAAGTTTCTGTTATTACGTATTTTATCACAATGTCGAATCTCTACGGAAAATATGTGACGAATATAATTGAAGTTTATACAAACTGATAGAAGGCATACCAAATTCAGTTATTTGCATGGAAAATACAAGAGATAGGTATAATGTCATAATATGCACTAGCTTGAGGAGAGTTAATGTTCGTTATCTTCTTTGAATAAAGTTTGAATATATTACATCAGTTGTAGATTTCAAAAATATTAACCCGAAGATGAAATGCATATGATGCAGTGGTTGGGAATGGGTATCTCCCGAAGGAATTAACAAATTATTACAAGAATGTTAAATTCTTCAACAAAAATCATCTTGCATCGATATGAGTAAAAGGAATTAAAGGAAGTTTCTAGTCAAGATGAACTTCACCTTTGAACAAAAATTTCACATGAATAAACAATTAACAGGACAACTGGCGCGTATTTGTGGCTGTTCATTTTAATGCATTGATATAATAATAATAATTAGGTATTTATTGGTACCTTAAGACATTTACAATGTATAGGAACAGTCAATTGAGAAATAGAAAAATCAATTTTCGGGAACTTATTCTACGATGACATTCATCGAAAATCCTGTAGTAAACTTTTCGCATTAATTCACTCAAAGATAAAATTCTCAAATGTCACCACTTTTTTGGGTCTCCCAATAGAAGGAAATTCTTTGTTATCCTAATCATTCACAATCTTTCTGATTGTGGAAATATTCAGCTGAAATATAAGTAGTTTAGATTCAGATGAAACATTATATAAATTCTCTTACATTGAATATGTTCGCAACCGTCTGACGTATTGTGGATTTTAGAATACCAGAGTATATCTATTTGAATGAGCGGATCTGAATTCTAAATAGCACTTCCTGAAACCCTGTCTCTTTTTTCAATTAGTTTCGGCATTTTTGTAATAAAAATTGATATAAGTTTTGGCAACGGCGTTATGAAATTAACGACATTTCATGAGTGCCAACCTTACACCGTTCTAGTTACAGAAACTTGAGAAAATTATTTCCTGGCCAACCGACTGCTAAAATAAATGTGAATGGAGTATAGGAAAATCATTTTATTTTAGATCTTCAACACTGTGATAGAAACCAGTGAAAAAAGCGAGAATCTTGATATCCGACTGGAGATTCTCATTCGTGAAATAACGCTTTCGGTGTATACCAACGTTTCGAGAGGTCTTTTCGAGCGTCACAAACTGGTCTTCAGTTTCCTGCTCTGTATCGCCATACTGACAGACGCTGGTGTCATCAAATCTGCCGAATGGAATTTTTTACTTAGGTATGGTAATTAGTGTTGTACTCCAGAAAATTCCTATTCTTGTTTCCTTCAGAGGACCTGTTGGAGCTAGCGTGCAAGTGGGAAAACGACCGGATTATCCGCAAGTTACTGAAATAATGTGGTTGTCGACGCATGTGTTAGAGACAATATCGAAAAACTTTAAGGGTTTACCGGATGATATAGAAAACGTGATGCCTTTGGAAGTTGGGGATTACAAATTGGTATGCTGACATTTTTTCCCTTCTTTTCAATTTCACTTTCATCAAATTGAAAATGAATTTTTGTCGAGTTATCAACTTAATATTCATCTAATATTCAAGGATATCAAGGTGATACCCACAGCTAAAGATAACAGCCCTATTCCGTGGAATGAACGTCTCACCGATTTCGAAAAACTGATGTTTCTGAAGACGCTGAAGGAGGAGAAGCTGGTTTTCGCCATCACCGAGTTCGTCAAGATGAAGCTTGGTCAAGCGTTCATCGAGAGCCCTCAGGTGTCTCTTCAACTTCTGTGAGTACACAGCGTTTAACACAACCACGATGATCAAACGCATCCAATGTAAAAAAAAATTCTTAGCCTACTATACAACCGAACAAAATTTCAATGTCAAAATATTTTATTTCTCAACATATTCTCCTCTTAATTGGATACATTTATTACAGCAAACTTGAAACGTCTCTAGACCTTTCAAAAACAAATGTTCCTTCTTGCTCTACAAACCAGAACTCCACGCCTTTTAATCTTCTCGTTGGAAAAAAATTTATGATCTTCTTTCTTGTTTTGTTTCTGGTTCGTAGAAATGTACCCAAGTCTCATCCATAGTAACAATTCGGTTTAAGAAGTCTACATCGTTTTCAAATCGAGCACAGATCGAACGCGATGCTTTTACCCTTGCACGCTTTTGGTCAACATTCAAAAATTTGGGGATTTTGCAGCAATTTTTCTCGTGTCCAAATTAACGTGAACTATATGATGAACACGTTCGTATGAAATATTCAGTGCTTCAGATCTCCGTTTTAGCCCAATTCGACGGTCTGATAAAATCGTGTCATGAACTGAATCGATATTTTCGGGGACTGACACAGAAACTGGCCTTCCCAATCGATCATCATCTTCAATGGAAAATTTACCTCTTTTGAAGCTTGCAGTCCAATTTTTCACGGTCGCATACGAAGGACATTCATCACCAAGGGTATAACCCATATCTTCGTAAATGTGCTTACCTCCAATTTTTCAATTTTCACAATTCCGGTGGACATCTTCTTTTTTTTAAATTTATTGCGTAAAACCCGTTTGCACCAAACGCACTTAGTGTTAAGTGTCGCTTAAAATGAACCCCTAACTTAAATTACGTTGTACCAACTGTTAAGTGACATTTAAATGGCTAAAGCTAGCCTTAAATTTAAGCGCTCCTGTAATGACCTCTTAGATATTTAAGGGCGGGATTCTAACCTAAAATAATTTGTTGAACTCATAATCTGATGGCTGCAGAACTGCTGTGGTTTTTCTTATAACGTCAAGTTCCTTATTTTATTTGACAATCCATTTCATTATCAATAATAATGCTAATTCAACAACAAAAAGTTGTCACTCTTTGATAATAATATAAAATAGTTTACTTTACACCGACTGACAGGACAACAAAGTTAGGTTAATGAAATGACAACGATCATCGGCAACCGGCCAACCAATGAAAAGGCTTTATTGGACTAGAATGAAGTTGCACCAAAATAAAAAACTGAAATATCACTAGATATCAAAACTTAAGGGCCCCTTACTTAAGATTCTGTTAAGCCGCAGTCGTGCAACTGGCAATAAAATTTATCGTCCATTAACTTTAAACTACACTCAGTTAAATACTCATTTTAAGGGGGATTGGTGCGAACGGGCCTTACTCAAATTCACACTGACACTTCTAATGAGTTATTGTTCGTTGCTATGGTAACGCAATATTTTTTTATGCACGGAACTGGTCTAGGCTAACTAGATATCAATATATCCTCGTATGTGACTCGTATAATCCATAATGAACTTTTTCAAGATACCAAGATACGTCGAATACAGTGCCCTTGGTTTTCATATTGAGTACTGGTTCGGATCCCTTTGGCTCCTTCATGAGATTCGCCACCGAAATGGGCTTCAGTAAGAGAGTACAGTCAATATCTCTGGGTCAGGGACAAGGGCCGGTCGCCGAAAAATTGATCGATCAAGGCTTGGAAAGGGGTGATTGGATATTTCTTCAGGTAATCCAATTTTCCTTTCGAAACTCGATCGCGATTTGAAGTTTTTGCATTTTGATGTGGCCGAACTTTACGAATTCGGATTTTCGTTTAGAATTGCCACTTATGCGCCTCGTGGATGTTACCGATGGAAAGACTGATTCTGAAGATAGCCGAGGAAGACTACAGAGTGCACAAAGACTTCCGCCTCTACCTTAGTTCGATGCCGAGCACAAGTTTTCCGGTGGCAGTCCTACAGAACTCCGTCAAAGTCACCAACGAGCCTCCGAAAGGTCTCAGGGCGAACATCAAGAGGGCTTTCCTAGAAATGACCGAAGATTTCTTCGAGGGCCACAGTAAGTTTGAAATGAATATAAGCAAAATTCGGCGGTTCAACAATTGGACGTAGTTTTCTGTAACAGAAAATTGTGGTTGCCTTCCAGAATATTTACTGGAAAGCCAACAAACATTTGAAACTGTTTCACAGTTTCGTTGAAATTGGGTAAACAGTATACAGTGAGTCTTTGAATCGTACAAATATTTTAATAGTAGATTCTTGAGGACAAAAGATACACTTTTTTCCTATACCATTTTTTCCGATTCGGCCCTGATAAAAATATATAGGCAATTAAAGTTTTCATAATGAGCTATGCCACCCCTGGAAAAACAGAATTACCTTCAGAATAAAAAGCTGAATCTGTGATACTACACATCTGTTGATCTTTCGAACAGAGTTGCATTCGGCCAAAGTATTTTTTATTTTTGACCATCAAATTACTCAAAAACTGCACATTATTCGAGGAATATGAAGAATACCTTTAATTTACAAAACGTTCAAATATTCATTAGATAGCGTCCAAATTAATTTCTTCGAAATTTTGTTATTTTTATGATACGAAGGGTCATAATGAGAAAACTGGAAGACGTGGAAAATATCTTGTGTACAAAAAAGATTCATCAAATAAATGAAAAACTATATCCGAAAATTCATTTCATTCGATGAACCGATGAAGACTAAAAATAACATTTTTATGGCTTTTCAACAACCTGTATCTTTTAAACCAAGCCGATTCGGAAAAAATGGTAAAGGTAAAAAGTGTTTCTTTTGACCTCAATAATCTACTGTTGAAATATTTGTACGAAATCAAAGACTCTCCCTGTATATGATTTATGGCTGCCGCCATTGAAATAAAAAAAAATTCCCTGTATTTAATTTCAGTTCTGAAGCAAGACTGGAGGACCATGATTTTCGGTCTATGTATGTTCCACGCAATTATTCAAGAAAGGAAAAAATTCGGTCCATTAGGTTGGAACATAGTTTATGAATTTAACGATAGCGATAGAGAATTTGCTTTCAACACGTTGAAGATGTACTGTGCTGATGGTGTAATCCCTTGGAAGGCTCTTGAATATTTAACAGGTATTTATAATAATACAAATACAATAAGTTAAGACATCATAAGGCATATTTAGTACGCGTCTATACAGGGTGTTTTCAAAGGTGAGGCTTTTATTTGACAGAAGGTCACGGTCACTCATAGAAAATAAGTCGTTTAACCAAAAATTGTCTATAATATAAAATATCCAAGATGGCTGAGATATAAGTTCGACAAAGTTTCATTGAATTTCAAGTACGGGACTGTGTAAGGTGACTCTGGCATCGCAAAAACGAAATAAAACTTAAACATATGGCTGGACAATGAATGGTTCAGTACCAAGTTCATCGGATTAGATGCATCAGGTCACTTTTGAGAGAATCATAATTGTTGTATCATGCAATTTAGGGTGAAAAAAAATGCAGAAAATCGAGGCAGTTTCTTGAAAGTGCTAATGTTAGTTATGTTGAGAAAGTGCTATGATGTTTTCCCATTTCATCCCATTTTTACGACGATTGTTGAAATGTTCGAACAAGAAGATTGCGATGTCCATTGTGAAAAAATTCGTTAATAATTTAGACGAATTTTATTGGTGAGATCTTGAAGTATTTTTCTATTTTTTACACTTGTGTCCTAAATCTCTTCTGTCAGTTGGTATCGAAATGAGCAATTTCCTAAAATCGTGTAAGTTACTAAAAAATAATGAGAACAATTCGGCAATCCTAAGTTTCCATTTTCATTACCACGTAAATATCAAACGAGCCAAAATATCCTAAACGAAACCACATGGTCGAATCAGGAGATAAGTTTTCTCCCACTGCTTTGCGATAATTCAGCTAACAAACGGTCTAGGGTCGTATTGGGATCATTTCAGTAACCATTTTCAATTTTTTTTTTCAACTTTGTCATTTTGAAAGTTTTGTATAGGTGAGAGAGAGAGAGAGAGAGATTTATTGGTGATTGTCACAAACATTACATTGTTTTCACACTTCAAGATAGAAACTTTAATAAATATAAATAGAATAAAAAGCCAAAGACCAAACAACAGTTAAATAAATAAAATTTACATAAAATCCATGTCATCCAGAGTCCGACCATGAAATTCGTCAACTGAACAAAATATATTAACTGCCAACATCTTCTTCAATTTACCCCTGAACCTAACAATTGGCAGATTCACACCCCACCAGGAAGCTTATTTTACAGAGACACCGCGCAAAATCTTGGACCCTGTTGGGATTTACTCAATCTGAAAAACG
This sequence comes from Coccinella septempunctata, assembly GCF_907165205.1. Taxonomy (NCBI): domain Eukaryota; kingdom Metazoa; phylum Arthropoda; class Insecta; order Coleoptera; family Coccinellidae; genus Coccinella; species Coccinella septempunctata. Next base: position 886,970 of record NC_058189.1, read on the forward strand.
ACATATATGTTACGATATGAATCGAAATAGTCACACGCCAAAATTCAGTAAGCCAACAGATAAAATGCCATTCCATATTACCTACATCGCAGATCGGTCGATGGCCTTTTGGATTGTTCCAATAAAGAACTGTTAATAATAATAATAATAAGATAATGACCAATGTTTTGAACGTCTCATCTCATCAAAGCATCCGTTATTACCGTGATAATTTGATGTACCAAACTTATATTTTTTTCTGTAAGGTGAAATAACATACGGCGGCAGAGTGACCGACTACTGGGATCTGAGATGTCTCAAAACGATCCTGAAGATTTTCTTCGCCCCGCACACCCTCAAAGCGGGTTACCAATACTCGCCTTCGGGCACTTACTATTGCCCCAGATACGAAAAACTACACGACTACAGAAGCTTCATCGACGAACTGCCGATTTTGGAGGAACCCGAAATATTCGGCATGCACGAAAACGCCAACATAGCTTTTCAGAAGAAAGAAACCGAAGCTGTAATATTGACGATACTGGAGAGTCAGCCCAGAACAGCTGGTGGTGGCACGGGGAAGTCAAGCGACGAGATCGTTTATGAACTGGCCGATTATGTGATTGAACAAATCCTAACTAAAATAGACACAGATGAAATCAATCCATATCTACTGAAGGTGATACCCAAAGGATAATTTGTATAACAGCTTCCATCTGAAATATCCTTCCCTTGCAGAAAGACGATAAGGATCGTTATCAATCTCTGACCACCGTCCTTCTACAAGAAATCGACCGGTATAACATTCTCTTGAGTTTGATCCACCGGTCGATGGGTGATTTGAAGAAGGCCATTAAAGGTCTGGTGGTCATGTCCGAAGAATTGGAGGAAGTCTATAAAGCGTTCATCAATAATCAGGTGCCGAATTTGTGGTCCAAGAAATCTTATAATTCGCTCAAAAGTTTGGGGAGCTGGATCAAAGACCTGGTCCTGAGATTAGATTTTATCTGTGTAAGTTATTCTCAACCCGAAGTTAGATTAAGCAGAAGAGTCTTTCAGTGATAAAAACTGGATAATATTTTATTTTTATGGAACTGAAATGCCTTTATTGATACCTTATCATTTTATTTTCCACCCTAATCGATAAGTGATTAGTGAAATTCTGAAGATTTATATATTCTGCTGTTGTACGTAGTGCTTAACTGCTATAGAAAATTTTATACACTGCGCAAAAAAATTAACGCACATTCTGAAAATCTCAATTTTAATGAAAGTTAACTCTACATTGACTTTATAACTTATTTTTTATGTTCTCTCGGGAAGGTTTTGAACGAAACAAGACACATTAAATGGAAGAAAAATTCAGGATTTCACCGAATCTTATGTGAAAGAAGAGAAATGAACAATTTTCAAAATACTGAAAGGCTGATAAGTGATTTAATACTTGGTATTTCCACCCCTTGCGTTAATTACAGCTCGGCAACGACGCGACGGTTCATACTCAAAATGAGTGATCTTAAAATGTTCTGATCTAATCCTTCCCAGATTTCTCCGAGTTGGATTCCTAAGTCATTAAGAGTAGCTGGATGATTTTCTGAACTTCTCAGCCTTCTATTGAGGTTGTCCCAACCCTGCTCAATCGGATTGAGATCTGGACATCTTGCTGGCCATTCCATTCGAGAGATTTCAACCTCTTCAAGGTACTCCTGAACGATGCGCTCACGACGGGATCTGGCATTATCGTCCATAAAAATGAAATTTTCACTAATGTATGGGGCAAATGGCACAACATGCTCTTCAAGAATGTTCCTTTTATAATTATCAGCATTCATAGTTCCATTATCAACGACCACTAGGTCTGTGCGAGCAGTCAAAGATATTCCACCCCATTCAATAATCGATCCTCCCCCGAAACCAGTAGTATTCAGGAAATTACACTGAGCATATCTTTCACGTGGACGTCTGTCACAATGGTAGAGGCAGAATCTAGACTCATCTGTGAAGAGAACTCTTTCCCAATCGGCCTCTTCCCAATGGATATGCCCTCTCGCAAAATCCAAAACGCGCCCTTCGATGGGCTGGGGTAAGAGCTGGGCCTCTTGCCGCGACACGAGGCCTTAAATCATATTCTCTGAGGCGATTTCTTATTGTCTGAGTGCTAATTTGCACCTAATGAGTTTGCTCAAGCTGAATTTGAAGGAGGCGAGCCATTGCAAACCGATGTCTCAACGAAGAAACTCTCAAGTAACGTTCTTGAATGGCAGTTGTTACCCGTGGTCTACCCTGTCCTGGTCTTCGGACATTCATACCTGTCTCCCTGAATCGTTGCAACATTCTGGACACACTTGTATGGGAAACTCCAAACCTTTCTGCAATTCTTGCGTATGTCCACCCTTCTTCTCGCAAAACTACCGCTTGGGCACATTCCTCTTGGGTCAAATTGCGTGTTTCGCGTTGCATAGCGATCGAGTGTAGAAAATCAAACGAAAGAAAAACTATTGATCACTAGAATTGATCGAGACCAACTGATTTTAGAATGGAGCCAATACATTCAAAATCTGATATCATCTTTTTTTATTCCTGCTGGGAAAAAACATCTGTATTGAAGAAAACCGTTGAAAGTGGATAACATATGCATGCATAATTCTGATAAAAATAATTATCATTGAGAACACCTTCAGTTGTAGAATAAATTTGAGATTTCCATAATGTGCGTTAATTTTTTTGCGCAGTGTATTTATTTCCGAATTTTCTTCATATAGACCTGGGTTAGATCCGGACATCCAACTTCTTACTGGCTATCTGGATTCTTCTTTCCGCAAGGATTTCTGACGGGAACACTTCAAACGCACGCAAGAAAATACAACTTACCAATCGATCAATTAAAATTCGACTTCTTCATACAGCAAGTACTGATAGATCAAGAGGTGGTCAAGGAGGCTCACGATGAAGCCGGAAAAGAGGTAAACTCATAACTCCGAATATTTCTCTTGAATACTTTATATTATCGAAATAAATTTTCAGAATTACGATGTATACCTTCCACTGAAAGCGCCAAAGGATGGCGTCATCATACATGGTCTTTTCATAGACGCTGGCAGATGGGACACAACTAAACAGCAGTTAGTAGATGCGAAACCAGGTGAGATATTGCCCATTTAACATTTCTCTGGAATTGATCGTAGTTCAGGACTGCGGCAAAATGTGCATAAATTCAAATTTTTTCAGGAGAGATAAATCCCTCATTGCCATCTGTGATGATGGTACCAACTACGAAAATGCCAGATCCCGATCCACGTTATGAATGTCCCCTTTACAAAACATCCATAAGGGCAGGCGTTCTATCAACAACTGGACATAGTACGAATTTCGTTATAGCGGTTCTTCTACCTTCAGCAAAAAATCCCCACTACTGGATTTTAAAAGGAACAGCTCTTCTAACTCAGATTACTAATTAACTCCATTTTAAGTATTCGATTTTATTATAAATTATTTTTTAGTTAATAAATGAAAATGTTATGAATTTTCTCTATGAATAATTTCATCAGATCTTCAAAAACAAATTTGGCCACTTTGGATATCCCCATAATTTCGTCGTACGGTTAGCCAATCTTGTGCGACAGTTGTAGCTCTTGCTTTGCCATCCCCATGAGTATATGCAGGACTTCAACCAGTACCACGCTATAGTACTAGTAGTAATAAACTTTATTGAAACAAAAAAGGCTAGATCTTCCTGCCTCCACGGTATACAAACTAGACTTTGCAAAACCCGTAGAAGTAAGCAACTTCCTGTTGAGTTAAACCTTCGTTTACACAGTGAAATTGCTTGTTCCTCTCTGAACGAAAACAGGTTAACGCCATGGAACCGTTGCAAAGCATTCGGATGTAAGACAGCACTCCGTATTATTATCTGGGAACCTCAGCCTCCACCTTTACCCAACCTTTGCCACAATTTGTGTTCTACCCCTACTGGTGTGAAAACACGGGGGGGAGTAGAATGCACCCATTGGTAAACTGCCTCCCTTTTTTTCCCAACTTGATTCAGCTCTGAAAAACTATGTCTCCTGAATTGGGAGATGAAATTCATTCTAATTAGTCATGAATTCTGTGTAATGTCTAGGCTGTCAACAACGATAGTGTGATTTTCTCTTTTAGTCCGAGCAATTTTTTTATTTGCTTCTATTCAAAGTACGTGTACAGATAATTTTTGTCGGCAGGTTTTACTTTTCTTTCTATTTTTTTTTCTGTTCTTGGAGTTTAAGTTAAGGTACGCCACAGTAATTTTAACCGCTAGACAAGTAGCTAGTGCCAGAACAACCGCTGGAGATAATTTCCGGAGACAGAGTCCAGAAATTAGACAGGACTCCGTACTTTCAATCGGAAACCTCAGTTTCAACCCCTTATCCTTCCTTCTCCTGGGAGTACGATTTCTGGCTGGAGTGCAAACCTGTTGGATGCAGAAACCAGAGTGGTGAACAATTGTGGCACCCTTTTCCCTTCTTTTTTGGGTTTCTCTTCTCTGGAAGTACGATTTCTGGCTGGCGTGCAAACCCGTTGGAAGCAAAAAAACAGAGTAGAGAACCGTTTCCCAACGCCGTGCTTCGTTTCCCCCAACCTGCAATCACATAATTTCGAAACTGAGCCCCGACTCCGTTGCCCGTTAATGGTGTCTTGGTTCTGGCTGGCGAACGAATCCGTAACACCCGTGGCGCGTTTGAGATCGGATCCCCCTTTTTCTTTTGCGTAAATTGGCCACCTTTGCATTGGTATTTGTATTTCATTCGGAGGAAAACCTCCTTTGTTGTGTAAAGGAGACTGTTTCTATTCCACCTATTGTATGACTGATTTTATAGAAGTGCCTGTTGTGTTCCTTATTGCGAGTCGACGAATACAATCGTTAGAATGTGAATTCCTTGATTTTCAAACTTCTGTGTCGACGAAGGTTTACATTAAAACACATGCAAATAGTATAGAATGTTTTATTTACCTTTAAGGTCTTCAATATTATCATTCTGACTAACCTAATTCAATAAACATGATATACAATATCAATAAACAATTTGCAGTCTTTGAAGATTTCTGAAATATTAGGCAAGTATCTTATTCAACTCTGACATATCTGAGATGTGAAAATATTTGATGTGATCTATTTTGGCAGTGATAGAGAAAGTTGAATACTTCACTGAGTTTGAGCACTCTTACTCACCATTGGCTAGTTGACCCATCTTTGTGCCATTATGGGAATCCTATAGACTACCTCGGTGAAAAAAGACTGATCGAATTACTGTTATTTCGCTTTCGAACAAGTCTAGCAGATACTGAAACAAAAATCCACTTCAACTTATTTCCCAATATCAGGAAATTACTTCTGAAAGTACGTCATTTTCTTCAGAATTGTTTCATTTCAATCATCGGAAAAATGCATGAATCGAAATTTGAAATAATACACAAGATGAATTAGTAATCACACAAATATATTACGTTATATGGTACAGACACAACAACAATTTTAGAAATATGTATCATATCAAATATGTATTGTAATTATCTCTTCCAAAAAATCATATGACATGAACTGAGCATTTCAATTATTATCTTCATTGATAATGCAACATTTACTTGTTTTCTGAAACAACCACCATATATCTTGATTTATCTTCTGTCCGCAGACTATGAAACTTTGGTCTTGACCAATAAATTTCCAATTCCTTCATAATTTTCAGCAAGTTCAATACTGAAAGCCTATCTTCAATTCAATGCAATATGAATTTCTTGCTTGCCGCTCTCATTTTCCTATCTGATCTTGCTTCCGATATTTTTTCAAGGTTTGAACAAAAAAGTATCAGTTTGAACATATCTATAAGAGTTACCAGCTCAAACTGTAAAAAAAATTTCTTCGTTTTCGAATTATTCTTGCTGCTACTGGAAAAAATTGAAAATTGAATTCGAAGTAATTTTTAGATTATTTATTTAGAGATTTTCCTATTAAAAATTCGAAATTAATATATTATCATACTAAGAAAGAGAGAAAAAATTCATATGTTTATACTATGAAATCAGGTTAGGATCAGTGTTCAATTTTACTACCTTACTCTCCTACATTGAGCCTTATCCTCTGAAATGTATGTTCAGAGGAATGAATAGACGTATGATATCTCAACAAAAAAGCTATATTCCATAATAATGAAAAGAAATAAAGGTCAGAGCCTTGTCAGAAGAAACTAAATTGAGATTTTGGTCCACCTACCATCACCATTATAACTCTTTTTGTAATCATCTCAAGTATGAAGGTTCTATTTCCAAACATGCTCACATTCATACAGTATTAGAATACTCACTTGCAGATTCCTGAGGAGTCATTTGTCGTCTGATCACGTTTTCAATAACGTCAATCCATTGGTCTCGATCATCTTCTGTCTGAGCAGATAGATGATAAATTCTTTCAGGAGTTGTTAGAGAAAATGAAAAACCCATGTCTTTCACACCAGTAGAAACGCCAATTCTTATGCTGTATCCATCCAGAGCATAACCTAAACATTACCTTTGTAATTTCTTATGGGCTTGGAGATGACAACTTTATTGAAAATGAGCCAAGTAATTCTATATTTCGATGATGTGAAATAATTAATTGTAAAATTTTTGTAGGATTCATTGGATAGAATAAACTACGAAAATGAAAGAAATAACCCAATAAATTCCATAATATCATTTTTAAACCAATGATTTAAGCCGAAAAAGATCAGCCTCTAAAGGAGAATAATAAGCTGTAAACTTCATAACAGTGTTCTGAAAGTTTTATGAAAGTCTCATGAATAAAATCTCGCGCCTCAAGATATTTTCGTAGACACGAGATTTCTCATTCATTATACAGGGTGTGGCGTAATGAATGGATAAATTGTAATGAAGTTTCCTTTTTTTTCACAAAAATGCACCCCCATTCATCAACGCGTATTTGACCGATTTTCGGCACATGAGAGACATTCCTTTTCCACCCCTCACCGGTGGGTACAAAAGTAGATGTCCCACCGCTGGTCAATTCTTTCTGATTGATTCTGTCTTGAGTAGTCATGCGGTAGCTAGTGTTAATTGAATCTTCAATCTGCCATCCATCGTATTCATTGGAGGTAGATAATGAAAATGAAATTTTTCGTGTCTGTTCCAAATTTTCTTTGATAAATAAAAGCTACATACGTTTCGACCCCTTCAAAATTGGGGTAATGTTATTCTTGACAAATCTTTCTGATTAATTTTAACATATGCCTGAAGATGATCATAATTTGGAACGGGTCGAAACATATGTAGCTTTTATTCATAAAAGAAAATTAGGAGCAGACACGAAACATTTAATTTTCATTAATTAAATCTGATTAATTCTTACATTTCTGGGAGTAGGATTTCTGGCTGGAGTGCAAACCCGTTGGAAGCAGAAACCAGAGTGGTAAACAATAGGGAATACTCCTTCTGACGAAAATGATGTATTTTTTACAAAATATTTTTAAAACGTCACATTTTGAAATAACCATTTCAACCGTTTCCCAAAAAAAATATTTTAAGTACTTAAACATGAAAAATAAAAATGGGTAATCAAAATTAAAAGCGTTACGTTTCTATTGTACAAGTTGGCAACATCGACTGAAATATACGTTGATAATAAAGGACAACAAATACACTATCTTGATGAGATAGACAAAGATGGCTGTCTATGAAGTCCGCGACGAACGAGGAAGGTCGTAAAATTTTATGGGATTCTTATGGCCGGTTGCTGTTGAGGCTCGCCAGTGAGTACGCGCCTTATGATGGCTGTGAATCAACAGCTGTTATTTTATAAACAAGCCATTGTTCTTTTTATTATCGAGTAGGCGCTGTTGCCAAATCGTGAACTAGAAACGGAGCGATTTAAATTTTAAAACCTCATATTTGAAGAATGATTTTGAACAGTTTACGCGGTGCATTTGAAAAATTCATGAATGAAACTCAGAATTATTCAGTTTGAACTTGCATATGCTGTGATAACCCAAATTGAGAATTCCCCATTGTGCACCCTTTTCCCTTATTCTTTTGGGTTTTTCTTCGCTGGAAATACGATATCTCGCTGGCGTGCAAACCCGTAGGAAGCAGAAAACAGAGTAGAGAACCGTTTCCCAACGCCGTCCTTTGTTTTTCAATCTGTTTTTTTATTCCTAGATAGGTGGGCTATTTTTAGTTTGGAGTCTTGACACCAAAAAAAGTGGCAAAGGGTATAATTTGTTGAAATTTTCGAAAATGTCGAATATCTTGAAAACCCAGAGACTTTTACTGAACGTGAAACTTATTTTTCTGGACCGACACGACGTTCTCTAGCTGCAGGGACCATATTATTCATTCATTATGCCAAACCCTGAATAGCAATGAATTTTACAAGAAAACCGTCTGTAATGAAATTTCTACACAATAATCAAGTCCCCATGAAAATCTGACATTCGACATCTGACATCTGACATTTGACATCTGACATCTGGCATTTGGATCAAGTGACAAACAAACACATTTCACATTTATTACAGCTACTCTATCATTGGACTTGAAGAGAGTGGAAAGACTACTAAACCAATGCATATATGTAGATTTCTCAATTGCTCTGGAATCTTTTGGCCCTTTTTGCACCTAACAAATTGTGTCGGTCATGCAATAAGTCAGAACAACCACTTACCAATAAATATTTCCCCTTTTGGATAGGCATCTAGCGGATCATCGTGGTACATCAATTTTCTATTGTCGAGTGTGAACCAGCGTTTTTTGAATCCATCACTCAGTCTCGGGCCAGTCTTCCATAACCACCCTTCCTTAGCGAAGTCTTGGGTTAAGTGATGGACCAAATCATATTCGGCAACTGAAGGATATGCTACTTGAAGACGATGTAGCTTAGCACACCTTATTGCCATATACCAGTTGTTGATGATTTCCGGTTCCTCGTGATAGACGTAAATGTGACGAGTTGTGCCGTCCTTCAGGTAAGTGAATTGAAGTGATGTATTTATTCCTAAATTCAAAGAAATGTTGCAACTAATTTCACGATGTATGAAGTTCTCACATACCGACTTTTTCAGGAGCAAAAACTACGTTTAACTCTGATAAACGTAAAGTAGCTTTAGGTTCCCTGTCCTCTTTTATGAAATATTTCAGGGTATCGTCAGCTTCTGATAAAATGAATTTTCTTGGCTGATATCTGCTATCCTCTTTACCCCTTTTCATCAAAAACCCTTGCATGTGTCCTTTGGTATAAGTTTGCTTTTCTGGACGACTAAATTCTTCCCTTTCATATTTGGCTCTTATCCACTGTTCTACTAAAACTCTGAAACATTACCAAGCCTTATTATCAGATAATTTTATTTGAGGGTTTGCTGTTTAATGGAATTTTTCATTTGGCATGTGCTGTTGAAAATAGGGACTTCTTACTGTGGATCATTATGCTTGGGTCTCCTATAACACGGTGGTACCCTTTCCTCATATTTCAACTTTGCTTTCACATTTCCAACTTCTTTCATTCTTTGTACTTGTGAATCCTCCCATCTATCCAGCTTCAAGTGTTTCACCTTGCTGATATGAACACCCATGCTACGATGAATACCAGAGCAACGGGTACAAATAAAGATACCAATGTTGTAAGATGCCCATTCTGGATCTAGAAATGAAAACGGTTTGTTGCTACTAGATGAAGGGATACATTGTTTATGGTTTGAGTGAAGCTCTTATCTCATCAAGATAGAAATACTGGTAGGAATAACAAATTAACGTTATCGTCTATAAGAAAGGGTATCTAATATCATTTTTGTCAAAAAATTTAGCAATTATAATTCAGTTAGGTCCTCACTAACATAATTCAAAGGAAAAATATTACGTTTAACTCATTATTAATTTGTAAACATCACAGCCAAATGCGTAATTTCATACTGTTCTCGAAATTTTTGAATCGTAGATTATAAAATTTCGATAGTTTCTTCACCTTAGTATAAATACGGATTTTCATTACGCAGCTTGTATTTTTAATTAAAACGACCGATTACGCATTGACTTTTAATTGATAAACTTGGAATGTAAATACAGACAATCTGAATAAAGTACTCAATAAATAATTACTACTTACTTTCACAATCACAATCTGCACAAACACTATTGCCTGGACATTTGAGAAGTTCCAAAATTATTTTTTCGTTTCTCTCAGCCATAATTTCGCTGCAAAGCTGGGAGAAATTATACTAAAATATTGTTGATTGTTTAAATCTACACATATAATAAACAGAGACAGTTTTGGGTCTGTTATGAACTTTCTGAATCTTGTCTACGCGCACAGAAAACTAAATATAAAAATCATAGAACACCATCTGATGGTATCTCTTGATTTTAAACCTTATCACCTATGAGGAACAGGATAATACAAAGATATTACATCTTTGGGATAATATTACATAGTTCAACTATCAATAATACAGCAAAACGAGGTGATATGGAGTATCAAGAAAGCCAGTACAGAAGGGAATTTCACTGTCGACGCCACTGGCCGTCAACATATCTGACAGTTACTTACAAAGACCACAGAAAATCGATTCATTTTTAGGTTATGGCTATCTGTCATCCGATAATAAAAGGCAATTTCAATTTGCGTCCTGATTTTGTTTGAATTATTATATTTTCTTTTTCTGGTAAATATCCTAATAATTTCGAAGAATGGGTCGCAGGTCAATAAATACCACTAAAAGTGGTAAATATATGAATCCAACAGACCAAGCAAGTAAGTCAAGAATAATGGTTTTTTAACCATGTTTATAAATGAATATACTAAAATAAATTCGTATTCTTCTAGGAAAAGAAGCTCGAAAACAAGAATTGAAAAAGAATAAAAAGCAACGGCAGATGGTGCGAGCCGCTGTGCTCAAAGGAAAAGATCCACATCAAATTCTAGAAGAACTCGAGAAAATAGACCAAATGGGTTGGTGAAATTACCTGAATTATTTCATGCCTTTTTCATATCAAGCACGCTTTTAAGGTTTAACAAACCAAATGATTCAACCCAAAAATCATTCAATGTATTGATTTCATGCGTTGGAAAAGATGCACGGCTCGACTTGATTCAATACTTGTGATCTACTTTTCCACACAATTTTTTTGAGTCAATTCAAGTTTGCATCAGTGATTACTCACATTTTGTATCTGTAAATGAACTTTTTTTTTACTAACAGCGAAGATATCAAAAGTAATAATTCAACGTTAACAAAAATGAGTGGCTGTTTGATGTTTTCACAGTTATGGGAACTATGAGGATTCTAGGAAATCTTACATAAATGAAGCTTTAATGTTATTGTTCAGTATATTTTATTTTAAATTAAGAAAAATGTGTAATGATTTTCTAGAAATGTTCATATTGTATTTATGCATACCTATTTTTTTTAGAATATAATGTAAATCAGCCATCTCCATTGAACGAAAAAGTCCTGAAGGACAAGCGTAAAAAACTGCGTGAAACATTAGACAGAGTTTTGTCTATGTATGTGAGTAAACAGTTCTAGATATGAATTAATATTCATATTAATAACTTTGTATCGTTTTTTCAGTATAAAGATGATTCAGAAAAGTGGGCTGAACTCAAAAGAAAACAAACAGAATATGAACATAAAAGAAATCAATTAGTTGTGTTTTATGAATCGGTGAAAAGTGCACAACAAGTACAAGTTGATGAAATTCCGTTACCACAACTTCCACAGCAACAACCTCAGAATACCACAGCTTCAATACCGTTGCCTGCAGAGAAAAAACAAGAACATACTATATATTCTATTGCTACAGCCATGAAGCTTCAAGCTCTAGTGAGTACAATAATTAAACATATATGATGTGATACTTTATATTTATATAATTTGTAGGTTGAGATCTCCACTAATTTTTCAGATAAGACTTAACATACAATTTTTTTTATGAGAAGTGATTATTTCATAAAAAATTTCGGGTAACCATTTGAAAAATTAATATTATCCTTTTCAGGGTAAACCAATCAGGGAGCCACCAGGTTGCCCACCTGGACCCCCTCCGGTAGTGAATGAAGATGGAGAAATAATGGATTATGATGATTTGACAAAGGGAGATGAAGAAGAAGAGGCCACAAACGAAAGTAACGAATCTGATTCAAATACAAGCAAGCCTACCTCTTTACAACAGAAAATGGTTGCTTTATCCGGTCAAAATATTGATGAGTTCATGAAAGAAATGGAATCAGTCCAAAAAAGGGGAGAAATTGGAAAAGACTTACAAAACAGTAGAAAAATAGTTGCTCATGTGGAACCTTTGCTTCCACCTGGCACAGACCCACCTGTTGTGGTTCCTGCTCCCCCCAACCCACCAGCAATGCCAGTTATGTTCCCAAGCGGACTCAGGTAAGTCAAAGATTTCAGTTTCAACTTTATTTTATATTTATACAAATTGTTTATTTTGATATTTTCACAGATTGCCTCCTGGACCACCTCCCGGTAGACCACTTCTCCCTCCTGGCTTACCACCTCCAAGAATACCCATACGTCTGCCTCCTGCACCACCAAGGCTCATCAGAATACCAGGACCACCACCAGCCCTTTCTGCATCATCTAATCTGTCATTAGCCACTCCCAATGTTCTTTCTGCTGGTCCACAGCTAATAAGTAGATCGGAGTCTGGCAGTCATAAGCAAGGGGCAACTATATCAGCCAAACCACAAATAAGAAACTTGAGTGCCGATGTTACTAGATTCGTTCCTTCAGCATTGAGGGTCAAGAGGGAAGACAAAAAATCGAAATCAAATACAAGAGTGTTGGTGCAAGAATTGAAACAGAAAGAAATGCATTTTCATCAACAAGCAATGGCCAAACAGCATACTAAGGATGATGCTTACAAACAATTCATGCAAGAAATGCAGAATCTTATGTGAAAAGTTGTTCTGGACTGTAAATACTATATGTATATATCTTTATTTAATTTGAAATGTAATTGCTGTCATTCGTAATAAATTTTTATTTTATGATTTGCAATTCCGATAGACTTTGAAAAATAGCAAACCTCCCCTTTCGGTTCTCCCCCGGGCTTACACACCAGCAGAGATTCGTACTAACAGTAGAGTTGATCACTGGCAAGTTGGGAAAATAAAGGAAATGCAGTTTACCAATGAGTGCGTTCTACTCCCCCCGGGTTTTCACACCAGTAGGGGTAGAGCACAAATCGTGGCAAATGATGCGCAAAGGTGGAGGCTGAGGTTCCCAGATAATAATAGGGAGTACTGTCTTACCTCTGGAAGGCTTGTAATGATCTCCAGTTTTCTGAGAAAAATTGGAGTTCATTTTAGTGCATTCCTTTCATTTCACATTTCCGCTTTTGAAAATATTTAATTCTCAAATATTCAATACATTCATTCCGATAGGCAGAGTAAATGTAAAAAACCGTTTATCTGTGTTTAACGTTGTTTTTCTTGCATGCTGTTTTTCTGATGTTGATATGCGATAAACCGGAGCTGACGACGTTTTCCACTCTTGTCGCATTCTGAATTTTCAGATTTTGACGTGTGGGGGGGATTTGCCTATAAAAGCAGATTTTCCCCCGCGACGGCCTCTTTTACTTTCGACTCTTTTTACTTTGACTCTTTTACTCTTTAGTCACTTTTACGCTCCGTACTCTTTAATTGTGTGCACGACAAGCCGTTCAACGAATTTAGAAATAATTTTGTGTTGCGAGGGTTAGTGCTCTTAGGAATTAATTTTTAGTTTTCGTTTGTTTTCCGCGAATGCCTGACATAAAGGAGGTAGGTCCCCGTCTTTACCGTTCAGTTTCTTAATTAGACCTACACCGGTTACTTCTTTAACACTGCTGTACTGTATCGCTTTCTGTTATATTTTATCGTACCTTACCCTGTTTCGCGAGTCTGACTTTTCCCTTCGCTATCAGTCATGGTGCGTAAGCCCTTGGGGTACTGAAGGGAAAGTCCCGTCAACCCCCCTGTTCGCGTTCAGCGTCATAAGTGTTGAAACCGAAATCTCTTCTTTTCTATCAGTTATGGTGCGTGAGCCCTTGGGGCAGAGAATAAGAGATACCGCTCGTCGTCAGTGAAATTCCGTAGTTACGCTCAAAATAGACCTTTTCTCCGCTATCAGTCCTGGAGCGTTAGACCTTGGGGTAGCGAATAAAAGTTTCGAATAGATCCGCCCTGGTTGTTTCTTTTCTTCCTGGAGAAATACAATTAATTACATCCCGATACCATATAGCACGTCATTTCACTTCGCGAGGTCATCCTTAGTATCCATTTCGTCAGTTCTGGTTGAACAACCTTTGATTTTTCACTGTACCCGGTATAAGCTTTACAAAGTGCTCGTGATCGGATAGAATTTCCAGAATGTATGTTTGCTGATCGATTCGCTCATATTTCATACCTACACATATTTCCGTTGTATATATATAATCAGTTTCCGAAGGTGTGAATAAACTGGTACATAATTTGATTTTGACTACTTCGTTATCGCTACCACCCTAGATAACAGCGAACTCTGTCTCCGACTAGCAGCTACTCTGGTAGGTTTGCTTCCTAGTGAAAAGAATAGCTGGCACTCGAGATAAGTTTTCTCCGAGGTAACCACGTTACATGCTCGTCTAGAGGATCGGTCTCAACAATTGCCTAGAACAATCGAGCAAAATCAGAATAACTGATAGAATTCAAATCGCCACTAGATCCATAATCACTACTATTCAACTTCTCAGCACAAACTTAATAAGAATTAACACCAGCTACCGCATGGAGTCAAGTGAAAATCACAGTGCAATAGGTGGAATAGAAGTCTTCTTCACACTTCTTGGAGGATTTTTCTCAAAACTATATACAAACAGCAATGCAAAGGTGGTGATTTCTCTGAGCGACTTGAACGGAAAGAAAAGGGGATCCGATTTAAAACGCGCCACGGGTGTTCGTTCGCCAGCCAGAACCAAGGCTCGCACTTTACGGGCAATGATGCCGGAACTCAACAGGGTTAGGGTTTGAGAAAGACGACATAGAAATATGGCGGTTCACCACTGAGTGCTTTCTGTTCTCCCCGGGTTTACACACCAGCAGAGATTCGTAGTAACAGTAGAGGTGGACACTGGCAAGTTAGGACAAAAAGGAAAGGCAGTTTACCAATGAGTGCGTGCTCCCCCCGTGTGTTCACACCAGTAGGATAGAACACAAATTGTGGCAAAGGATGGATAAAGGTGGAGGCTGAGGTTCCCTGATAATAATACACGGAGTTAACGTCCTAGACACTACACAGAATTCAGGACTAATTGGAATGAATGTCAGAATTTTAATCGCTACCAAATACGGAATCACTTCTAATTACAGACTCGAATACTCAGCACACACTAAATCAGTATGAATACTAGCTACCGCATGAAAACTCAAAACAGAATTAATTGATCTGCGGGTAGGGGGCATCTCTTTTTATACCCACCGGTGGGGGGTGGAAACGGAATGTTTCATGTGCCGAAAATAGATGAAATCCGCGTCGATGAAAATGTCTAAACTCTGGCTTATCGGTACCTTAGAACATAAATACATGGAATGGACACACGTCTATGAATGTATTTGTTGTGGTACAAACATTCGATGCTTCTCTGTCAAGCGCGACACTAAGGCAGTGGCGTTAAATAAATAAATTTACATAGCTCCTACCTTTTTGTACGGAAAATGATGTCAGATTCAACTATCTCAATTTTGATTGGCGACACTGAGCAACTATCTCACTCCAGTCTTTGGACAACAACAAATGTTTATTTTCCATTCCTTGTATCTATGTTCCAAGATCGGTACTAGCAAACAAAAATTCCAGGAGATTTCAGGAGACATAGTTTTTCAGAGCTGAATCAAGTTAAGAAAAAAGAGAGGCAGTTTATTAATGAGTGCGTTCTACTCCCCCCGTGTTTTCACACCAGTAGGGGTAGAACACAAACTGTGGCAAAGGATGGGTAAAGGTGAAATAATCTTGAACTTTCATCTGACCAAGAATACCGACATTTATATGCCGGTTTACAATGCCGTATCTTATAAGGATGAAATTTGTTGTTTAAGGTGTCTCATGATTCTTGTGCGTGAAACCAAAGAGTATCAACAAGAGGATTCACTCTACCATTTTGGCCGGTTGCGTTTCAATGCCCTTGAATGTTCCTTGGTTTAGTGGAGGGACGAAAACGAAAGCAGATGTTCGTTCTGTTCGCAGGTCCCAATCTGATTGGTCGCCCAGATTCTCGTTTGACTATAGTAAATCTGAGCGCAGTATTGCTGGCGCGTAGCGTCTCCCCACTTCAAGGTTGAAATTCCATGCATTCGATCTTCCCTTGTAAATCGGCGAAGTGAAACCTCTTGTTGTTACTCTTTGGTGAAACACTAGAGATACATCAGACAATTTCCTAGTACTCAAGGTCAGATCCATTCCTACATGACCTAAGACAGCCATGTCCCTCGCTTCGTCTCTTTCATTTACCTTCTTTTTGCTTCCGACTGAACCAGTTGCACCAAATACCTTTGAAATGTGTTTGATACGAATAATATTCTCGATTTAATTTCCACATTGCCTCTTTCATTATTTTCGCTGTTATTTCAAAATCGATGGATAATTCGAAGCGAAATTTAAGGGTCATATAATACTAATAAGTATAATAATAATAATAAGTAGTAGTCGATACGATCCTCAAAATTAGTTATCGCAACACCCCTCATCCCTCTTCAAAATCAGCGGAAAAGTTGTTCCACATTTTCATTTCAAAATCGGAAAATCGAGGTGCTAAGTTTTCGTTGGACCACCCTGTATACCTATATATTCTTTTGAATGTCAGCAATACATTTTTAGTCATCAAACAATATATTTACTGATAGTAGGAGTTGAGGATTAGAAAATGGTAAGGTGGGGTTACTTTTGAAATAAACAACGCACATTTATTTTATAAAGCAACATTTTATTTGTAAACTTATTACTGAGGAACTATTAAAAACCATTAAATGAAATGTAACTTAAATGTTAGAAAACGCATAAGTACAGAATATATAACATTGGATAATCAGTAATTTCTTCACACAAACACAAATAGTAGTATTTCTTAACTACAAGTGGTCGCTAAGCTTAGAGAATTGCCCTGTTGACATATTTAATGGGAATATAGCATGTGTGATTTTCTTCTCAAATAGCTATTTCTAAATATTTGGTCGATAGCGAGGTAAAATCACAGATATGTAAGAATGAACTGTTGGACTGATTAACACTGTAATTAAAAATTTTGAATCAACTACTGAATATTTCCAAAAATAAACGAAGAAAAAAAGCATCTCCTGTTCAACAATAAATACATGTAGACGCAATTCTTTAACTTCGAGATTCACTTTAAAATGCTTATGTTCTGTAATTAAAAATGAGCAAATTTCAGTTTCAAAAATTTTACGTACACAAACTAAAAAAATGCACATTAAAAATTTATGGCACATTTTCCATTTCTTCTATATCCTCAAGACACTTCATTGAAAAATTTCAGCACTGTTTTGATTGAAATTTTTTTATTTATTATTTTTCAGAGGAATAGATGCATGAACATCTCAGGTAATCATGGTTTACAATTACAATTTTTTTTTTGTATTTTGGTTTTTTACATTTTTTTCTATTTTGCAAGTATTTATCAAAAGTATAAAATACTGTGAAATAGTTTTATGAACACAACAATTCTCTTCATCTTACGACTAAATAATAAAACAAATCTTGCTCATAGGAGCCTAGGGAAGACTAAAACATTTCAATGTATAAATTTCAATAATCATGTAACGCATAAAATAACTTTAATCACTACAACAAAACACTACCAGTTGATTGAAAGAAATGGATATTCAGCAAAATATTCTTCAAATGAAAGCATTCAGAAATATCGATTTCTTTTAGTTATTATCACATCTGACACATGGATAAGGATCTGGAACAGAATCACAATTTCTAATCACTCACTGAAAAGAAGTTTTAATTGATGAAATGTAGCAATAACTTCATCACGCAAATGGATTGAAACAAAAAAGAGCAGATTCCTTGAGAAATGGCCAAAAAATCCTGTTCCTTCACTTATCCATTCAGAAATACCAATTTAAAATGTTCATTCAATCAATAAAAAATGAAACAATATAAAGTTATAAAATTCAACCCACTTCATGAAATAGTGCAATTAATATTCAAGATCACTAAAATCCACCGTATTTACCTTAAGTATAAGATTAAGAATAGCTTACAATCTCCCATTATATATAGTTGTTAAATATTATGAAGTTCAAGCACTTAAGATCTAGATATATGGTACACAGACCTAAGATGATAATATCCATTGAAAACTCAAATTTCAGAATTATATCATGATGGTTCCTATTCCAAATATTAAAAATCGACAAAGTGCTTTTGACCAATTTTTCCTCCGTTTTAGCAAGGAAATGAGAATGCCATGATTGCTTCAATCAGATTCCTCCAACTGGTCCAAAATGTTACTATTCCAATTATACATGGACTTTTATAATCTTGGGAATTAAAAAATAGACAAAACTCGAAATGGAGGTAGAAGGTCAAACCCTCAACTTTTCGATTTTGTGACAAAAGATGAAAATAGGTTGTCAAAATTGAAATATATAATGTACATAATATGAAGAATTGATTTCATGTTTCTACACTAGTGGCTAGTTGTGAGAAATGCTGAATCGTATAAAAAAAATTACATAAGAAATAATTTTGTATTATTCATCAAACTGTACGAAATCTCGATACAAGTTCGGTATAAATGTTGAGAAAGCAAAACATATTATAAAGTATAAAATTTTATCGAATTCTTTTCAATTTCATCAGTCAAGGCATACCGGATTACCGTGCTGCGAACCGAAAATCATCATTATTTCAGAAAAATGATTACTTTTCAATGAAGAAATTCAACTTGGTGCACATTTTTATCTTCAAGTATGTTTAAAACACATCGCATTGCTAGACCAATACACTCTTATGAAGCTTCCTTTAAAGTGGGCTTTCAGAAAAAATCTCATGATTTAATAAAAAACATAAGTAGAAAAACGCTCAACTGAAGTTTATCTTCAAAACTAAATGAAGATTTTAAAAAAGTATTTGTACACAACGTCAGATAAAACTCTGACTGAATAAAAGTATCTACAGTTGACATTATAAAAAAAAATTGTTTACAGCAAAAAACAACTATCCTCAACATCATAAAAAAATATACACACGAGTAACATATTGCAATTTGCTAAAAAATATGTAAAATTGTATAACTGAAAAAATGATGCGAAGATAAGATGTAAAATTAGCTAAAATAAACACTATTTCTTGATTATTTTCAAATAACATTGGGAAATGGAAAAAGATACATAAAATGGAAAAAATGAAATTTAAAATCGCAAAAAATCGAAAACCGGATAAAATTGAATTTTTTTTTTCTGATAATATAAATCAAAAAGAACACTGTACAATAAGCCTTGAAAATATATAAACATAATCCTTACCCTAAAAAAATGAACTTAAATCAAGCTAAAATCACAGTGATTCATTCACAGTTTAATTGAAAATTCTATATGAATTGAAAACTCTAACAAGTTAATCTATTATCAAAATATATATTTTCGATTCTACGTCGATTTTCTTCTGGCATTGAGAAATTATTTTCACAATTATCTAGGGGGATTATATTCGTAACCTCAATCTTGGATTTTTTTTTACAAATTTACAAACTTCCATCAGAAGCGATGTAATTTTTGACAGGGCTTCTTCATCATCGCCCATTTATAATTCCAAAAAAAAAAATACGAAAACCAGAGCAACATAAATTACTCGAATTAAATGAAGATACAATTAATTTCAAATAACAGGGAAATCAGTATTAATTATATCCTCTTACAAACACTTTTGTAAGATACGAAAATTGGCAAATACCTGCTACACAACTGAAGTAGTACTTCAAACGCAGGCGTTGTTTCATTTATGAAACTTGATGGCATAATACATCATTTCAACATTTTCGGATGTAAAAAAATCAGAATCAAATAAGAATTTCGAACCCCTTTCCTCGAATTTTCACAGCATAAATTGTATTGATGGGACTCCTTCCCAAGGCCGCTAGATGCTCAATCTTTCTTCTAGTCGTCGTAGTCTTGATTGCAGAGAAATCCGTTCTCCTTGGCCGCTTTCCTCCTCAAATAAGACAGTTTCCATATCAGCTTCTCCTGGTAATTCTCCAAGTCTACCATGTGCTGCTCCATGCTTTTCGACGTTTGAGTCAGGTTGTTGCAGTATTTCGCTGCCTCGCGCAATATCACCACTTTGGCTGCTCTCTCTTTCCTCATAACTTCAGGTACCAACTTTCTGAGATCCTCGAAAGCCTTACGAAGATCCACTCGTCTCTGGCGCTCCATGTCATTGTGGAGATTGCGTTTCTCGATGGGATGATGCTGATCGTTCTCGCTACCTTCGCTGTCATGACTGTTATTGGACCGTCTTCTGGACTGGTTGGTAGTTCTGGAATGAAGATCGTGAATGGCGTAAAAGGAGGATAACATTTTAGTTATTTTATAGCATTTCGTTGTGGAGTCGAAGCTCACCTTGTTTGCCTAGGTCTTCTTCCTTTATTCTCGGTGGCGGGAGCTGGTGCTGCTGCTGCTGTTGCTCTCCTCTTGGCTGGTGGGTAATCCGTGGCTGGAATAGTCCGTTTGGTGGGTAACATGACCTTGACGCCGTTTCTGTTGTTGCGTCCCTGGGTCATGGCGGGTTCGGAGGGTCTTTGCATGTTTCGACGACCGCCGTTTGGTGGATTCGTGGGCGGTATGTAACCCATCCTGGTGCCGACGGGATATTTCTTATCTGGTACAGAGACGACATCGATTTCTTCTTCTGTAAAGAGAGGAGGACATTTAGTAACCGATCTATCGATTGGTCTAGGCGTTGAAATTGAATTTTTGAGATTGGACGTTAAATTTTTTTGCGATTAAGGGCCGTTTGCACCAATACCCCCTAAAACGAGTACTTAACTAAGTGTCGCTTAAAGTTAATGGACGCTTAATTTTATTCCCAGTTGCACGACTGTGGCTTAATAGAATCTTAAGTAAGGGGTCCTTAAGTTTTTATAACTAGCAATTTTTCAGTTTTTCATTTTGGTGCAACTTCATCCTAGTCCAATAAAGCCATTTCATTGGTTGGCCGGTTGCTGATGATCGTTGTCACTTCTTTAACCTAACTTCATTGTCTTGTCAGTCAGTTTCAAGTAAATTATTATATTATTATCAAGGAGTGACAACTTTTTGTTTTATTATTGATAAAGATATCGATTGTCAAATAAAAGGTACCTAAGTTTATATGAGTTTTTTTCACTTTTTTTGTACGGTCTTGTGTGAATTTGCTTCATTGATGTTGAACAGGAACGTCAAGAAAATGTCCGTATTGTCCTTGTTAGTAAGAATACGGTGAATGATTGCCAAGCAGGTGGTGGTAATCTACAAAGAGCTCTCAACTTCTCAAGAGAAGAAAAGAGTTTGTTGCTGAATATATTATGATTTGTGACACCAAATTGAAAATTAAAAAACATTGATGGCATTACAATAAAGGCAGAAAAAAGGCTTGGTATTCAGTATGAATTCATTCAATTTTCAAAATCCATCAAAAATGGGAAGTTCTGCAGCCAGTTCAACAAATTATTTTAGGTTAGAATCCCGCCCTTAAATACCTAAGTGGTCATTACAGGAGCGCTTAAATTTAAGGCTAGCTTTAGCCATTTAAATGTCACTTAACAGTTGGTGCAACGTAATTCAAGTTAAGGGTTCATTTTAAGGGACACTTAACACTAAGTGCGTTTGGTGCAAACGGGTCTAATGCAAATTTTACTCGTACAGTATTTCGATGACTATGTCGAATTGATACGGTTTTGTTTGGGTGCAATAACGCCTGTTTTGTTTTTGTTTTCGAATAGCTACGATTCGCGGTGTAATCCAAATAGTGAACAGGTCAACGTTACCGAAGAAAGTTCATTGGTTTCTCAGTTTACGTATCGTATACCTTATAGTTGTGAATCTGATGCCACCAAATCAATGGGTATACGTTGTTGAAAGATTCATCTGGATGTGCAACGTTTGAACGGAGAATATTCGTCGACTAATGAATTCTCGTGATTAATGAGAATGGGTACATGATCTACCAAACTGATCAAACAACTTTTCAATCACTTACAGGCTGTATCAGGATGGTAGATGTTACATTGTGTTATATTGGTGTCAGATAGATGAAACGAATATTAGATAGTCGTAGATCAATATTCATTTATGAGATTAGATCTACCTCCGGTTCAGTGGTAACTGCTTTAGGCTTTAGAAAAACTTTTTCAACATAACTTATTTTCCAATTACTGAAATTTTTAATTTTTCCTAAGGTGCAATGTTACCTACTTTGAAGAAAGAAAAGTAGCAAAGATTATAGTCATTTGCATCAGTCGATTAAAGATTTTGAAGATGAACTTGAAATCCGTTGAAATACAAAGTGGCGAAGCTTTTCGTGAACCAAAACCTAAAGACTACATCATTCAAACCCGAAATCAATATATTTATTTTTACTATGAGATAGTAGGAACTCAATAAAGTTATCGAAAGGAAATTTTCTAGGAAGCCACTGAACTCATCCTGCAGCTAAACGATGGATGCTTTTACCTAGAAACTGACATTTATCGCGTTTTTAGATCGTCGAATAAATATTAAATCAAGATTGTCCTTATCTGTTACCTCAGTACCTGAATGAAACTATATTTGATTTTTTGAGAACGACTCCTCTGATGCGTTCCTTGTTTACATTCGTCCAATATTTACAGCGTTCTGATTGGAACGATCGATTAAATAATTGATGGAGTACCTCCGAAAAAACGTTACGGTTATAAGATACTACTTAATGCTGATAACACGAAGTAGATAAAACGATTTCAAGAGTGGAAGTTTGAGTTTGCTCAACGACAGAAGCCTTTCCTGGATTCAACCCACGAAAAAACGTAATATAAATGCGGAAATCGGAACATATCACTGTGATATAAACTATTTTTTTTGGGTTATGAGGGCTCCTCCAAAAAATTTATTTTACTGCCACGAATACATAGGAAATAAATAAATGATACATAAATACATATTTTTGACAGAAGGTAGAACTCATCAAAATAAGTCGTCAAACTCGTCAAAAATTGTCTATATAAAATATCCAAGCTAAGATACAACCCCTAGAAGTTCGATAAAATTTTGTTGAATTTCAAGAAGGGGACTGTGGAAGGTGACTCCGGCATCGTAAAAACGAAAAAAAAAACATAAACAAATGGCTGGACAATTAAGGGTTCAGTACCAAGTTCATCGGATTAGATGCACCAGGTCACTTTTGAGAGAATCATAATTGTTGTATCGTGCAATTTAGGGTGAAAAAAAAAGTAGAAAATCGAGGCAGTTTCTCGAAAGTGCTTATGTTAGTTATGTTGAAAAAGTGCTATGATGTTTCCCCATTTCTTCCCATTTTTACGACGATTGTTGGAATGTTCGAACAATAAGATTGTGATGCCCATTGTGAAAAAATTCGTGAATAATTTAAATGAATTTTATTGTTGAGATTTCGAAGTATTATTCTATTTTTCACATTTGTATACTAAGTCTCTTCTGTCAGTTGGTATCAGGAGATAAGTTTTTTCAACTGTTTTGCGATAATTCAGCTAACAAACGGTTTAAGGTCGTATTGGGAGATATTTCAGTAATCATTTTCAATTTTTTCTTTACATCTTGTCATTTTCAAAGTTTTGTACAGGTGATTCTTGGTGAAATGCTTCCTTTTGATCAGTTCTACCTTCTGTTGAAAAAAAAAAAACGATTGCCTGGATAACTGCAGGCAATTTTCCAAAAATAAGTGGAAAGCTCTTGAACAAAGCTGCCATCTTACGAACAGCATGAAGAAATGTAACTAGAGCATCAAATGTCGGCATTTGGACATTAGGATGATCGGCATAAACTGTGTTGCCAACTATATGAGAGCAATAAACACCATCCATTATCACCAGCGGCGCTAAGCGGGGCGTTCAAAGTGAGAAACGAATAAAAAACAAGAATAAATACCCTGCGAACCGGCATCGCCAAAGAGGAATTTTACGATTCCCGAGATAACATTTCGAAACTGCATCGGGGGCCCAGGTAGAAAGACGTGGGCAGGTAAAGTGGCCCCATTTCCAAACAACTAGGTGTATGTATAATATACCCTTTCATTGTAATACGCTTCAAAAGAAATGCAACATAATGAAAGTAGGTAGAGAGTAAGAAACTATTACTTATTATTTCGAAATCCCAATTCTAAGTGAGGTATAATACACCCACAATGGTGACGTTTTCAGAGATAGATCTGGCAGATGTCTGAAATCCGAGGCATAGAAGGAAATGGCAAACAAAAGGCGGATACTTATCGAGGGACGCAACAAGTTGAGACTGGATTTAGGGATAGTGGAAATTGTTGTTCTCTGCAGTTTGGAAATCCGGTATTATTTTCGTAATTTTAAAGGGAAATAGGAGAACGGATTCGCCAAGGTTGGGGTATTGTATTCGGACATTTTTCGGGTTTATCCGGAGACAATGGCACAGAACACGAACCATCAACAAAAAATTATATGAAAACCCACACTATTTTTTGACAACGCTGTAATTTTTTCGCAACCATTCATTTATAATTCACTCCCTCATACAATGAGAATTGTTTCTCGTCATTTTTCCCATTTCTATTCGGAATAGTTGGATACAAAATGATCGCGCTAAATTTTCGATTAAGTACACTGCGCAAAAAAATTAACGCAAATTATGGGAATCTCAAATTTATTCTACAACTGAAGGTATTCTCAATGATAATTATTTTTATCAGAATTATGCATGCATTTGTTATCCACTTTCAAAGGTTTTCTTCAATATAGATGTTTTTTCCTAGCAGGAGTAAAAAAAGATGGTATTATCAGATTTTGAATGTATTGGCTCCATTCTAAAATCAGTTGTTCTCGATCAATTCTAGTGATCAATAGTTTTTCTTTCGTTTGATTTTCTACACTCGATCGCTATGCAACGCGAAACACGCAATTTGACCCAAGAGGAATGTGCCCAAGCGGTAGTTTTGCGAGAAGAAGGGTGGACATACACAAGAATTGCAGAAAGGTTTGGAGTTTCCCATACAAGTGTGTCCAGAATGTTGCAGTGATTCAGGGAGACAGGTATGAATGTCCGAAGACCAGGACAGGGTAGACCACGGGTAACAACTGCCATTCAAGAACCTTACTTGAGAGTTTTTTCGTTGAGACAACGGTTTGCAACCGCTCGCCTCCTTCAAATTCAGCTTGAGCAAACTCATAAGGTGCAAATTAGCACTCCAACTCGGAGAAATCTGGGAAAGATTAGATCAGAACATTTTAAGATCACTCATTTTGAGCATGAACCGTCGTTGCCGAGCTGTAATTAACGCAAGGGGTGGAAATACCAAGTATTAAATCACTTATCAGCATTTCAGTATTTTGAAAATTGTTCATTTCTCTTCTTTCACATAAGATTCGGTGAAATCCTGAATTTTTGTTCCATTTAATGTGTCTTGTTTCGTTCAAAACATTCCCGAGAGAACATAGAAATAAGTTATAAAGTCAATGTAGAGTTAACTTTCATTAAAATTGAGATTTTCAGAATGTGCGTTAATTTTTTTGCGGAGTGTATATGCCACACACGATGAGGTTAAGAAAAAGTTCGTTTTGTTTCAACATCTAAAAATAAGCCCCGGTCATTGTTCTAAACATCAAGAATAGATATCGTGGCACATCCTCCACATTCACTCAAAATTAACGAGATCCTTTCGAGAGTCTGGATGTGTCACCTTCGAAATTTCCATCAGTCAATTCCAACCAGCTTGATTGCCATTTCATTAACAGACCCTCTTATCAATACATCTTCCGCTTTCGTTATCGAATGATAATATTTTTTGGGGGGAACCTTCCATTCACACAATTTACACGCTGTCGGACTCGTTATCTGTTATGTAAATTTCGAGATGAGTAAGAAACAAGTACCTCGCCATAGCTAAGGGTCGGTCTACACTCCACGTTCCAATCTGCTATATTCCCTCCAAGGCTTGGATACCAAGAAATTTCGATTTGAAGGCTAAGGGGAATTTCCAGATCTCCAGATTTCAGAATTCGAGAATATAAAAGGTGATAATCGACGTTTTACTGTTACTGATATCATTTTCATCGGGCGAATAGGCTAGTGGGGCCCGTGCCCGAAGGAGCATACCCGAAAGATAGGAACTTGTTTATGGGCCAGTTAATTACGAAACGGTGACCCTTACAGCTATTTATGACCGATGGTGGTTGATTTTTTACAGTCCTACTGAGTGAATGTCGTGCCCGATGTTCTTCAGGAACGATTGATAAAACTGATGATGAACTTTACGATAGTGGTGTATTTTATCCAGTAATGAGTAGTAATTGATTCGGAATATCGAAAATAATTAGCAATTGAGATACGAAATTTTACTAGAGAGATTATTGAATATTATTTGTGGACTTGATTGAATTTTCATATTGGGTAATGGGAGCTAGTAATTCTTTTTTTCTTATATTGAAGCTAATGATTCAAGAATAACTGAAATAATATTATAACAGTTTTAGCAAGCCGAAATAAAAATTGGCCATAAAGGTCATCGAAAGCTGACCTTCGAAATATCCTGAAAAAGATGGGTTCAAATAAAAATTCGTCAAGACCGAACGGTTGCGCCGAGATGGATGAAATTCTCAGATCTATTAGTAGAAGAGTTGCTCTTTCAGAATATGTATCACATTTCCATCTACGGTTACTTTTATTGAGAGATAAACGACTCGAAAGCTGACCTTCGAAAAATCCAGAAAAAGATGGGTTCAGTTAAAAATTCTTCAAGACCGAACAGTTACGCCGAGATTAATGGAATTCTCAGATTTATTACAAGAGTAGTTGCTCTTTCAGAATATGTATCACATTTCCATCTATGGTTACTTTCATCGAGAGATAAACGACTCGAAAGCTGACCTTCGAAAAATCCCGAAAAAGACCGAACGGTTGCGCCGAGATCAGTTTTTTTGAATTTCCTCCTCTCCTGGGCTTTAATTTGTTTTCGCATTCATTATAAAAGTTGTAGAGCATAAAAGTTTCTACAAATTTTGTCCGAAGCAATGTTTTCTACGTTTGAACGTTTCTGAGATATATGGCGACGAATGTACATTAGACTGGATTTCTGCATTGACCTTGGCCTTTCG
This sequence comes from Coccinella septempunctata, assembly GCF_907165205.1. Taxonomy (NCBI): domain Eukaryota; kingdom Metazoa; phylum Arthropoda; class Insecta; order Coleoptera; family Coccinellidae; genus Coccinella; species Coccinella septempunctata. The sequence goes on from NC_058189.1 coordinate 914,294, forward strand.
CATGTGTGGCTAAGCTCCTCGCCCTCATCACCCTCTAGCTCGAAAACGGTTTGGAGTATCTAAAATTGATTCAAACAAAAGTTGTATAGAATTTTATTATCTACAACTTTCATAATGACTAAAGAAACGATTAGAGGTAAAATAAGGGAGATATTTAAAAGAAATGCCTTGTTATCATCTTCAAACTGTCAGATTAAGAAAAATCCCCCTGATTACTGTCAGATTAATGGGTTAACACGTCTGCAACACCGAAATTAACCATCTGTATGAAAATCTGACACGCTCGAGTACGTAGAAATAACGATTTTTTTTTGCATTTTCAAAGGACACATACAGTGTCTTAATCTGACAGGCTCTAGTATGTACAGGGTGGGCAAATTTCGATGTTTTAAAACTACAGCTTTTAAACCAGAGGAGATAGACAAAATCTGATACCCCATTCTCGTTCTCTTTTTCTGAGAAACTAACAAGAGTAGTAGTCATTTTTGGCCACCTTCTTTTGTTTAGGAGTTATAAGCGAAAATTGGAAAAATGGCGATTTCGAAATAAATTTATATCTCCGCTAATACTGATGATAGAGCTCTGAAATTGAAACATTACACAGGCACTTTTTCACGTAGAATCCAGTGGCGTGCTCGCCTTTTTAGCAGGATTTTTAATTACGGAGCTATGACCCAAAGTTATGTTTTTTTAAATGGGAACAATAGTTTTATGTGCAATTTTTTGAATGCTTAATTTTTATTGATTCCAAAAATATATAACATCATATGGTTTGTATCAGTATAAATAATAGAAAATGGTCAAAAACATTTTTTCCCAATATTTCTATGGTTTCAACTTTAGACGAGCACAGAAAAATAGAGTTTAATATAACAAAAGCAGTCTCCTTCCGGCAATGTCATTCTTTCTATGCTTTTTACCAATTTCCACAAAATTTGAATCCAGATATATTTCATAAATTTTCATAATAAAGAAAGGACTTATAGAAGGAGACACTGGTAATCATACGATGCTTCATTTTTCTATGCTCATCAAAAATTGAAACCATAGAAATATTGAGAAAAAAGGTTTTTGACCATTTTCTATTATTTATAATGATACAAACCCTATGATGATATATATTTTTGAAATCAGTAAAAATTAAGCTCTCAAAAAATTGCACAGAAACCTAGTGTTCCCATTTAAAAAAACATAACTTTGTGTCATAGCTTCGTAATTAAAAATCCTGCTAAAAAGGCGAGCACGCCACTGAATTCTACGTAAAAAAGTGCCTGTGTAATGTTTCAATTTCAGAGCTTTATCATCAGTATTGGCGGAGATATAAATTTATTTCGATATCGCCATTTTTCCAAATTTTGCTTATAACTCGAAAACAAAAGAAAGTGGCCAAAAATGACTACTACTATTGTTAGTTTCTCAGAAAAAGAGAACGAGAATGGGGTATTAGATTTTGTGTATCTCCTCTGGTTTGAAAACTGTAGTGCTAAAACATCGAAATTTGCCCACCCTGTACACCTGACGATTTTTTTTTACATCTTTAAAAACCTGCAGACGCTTTCCCCACCATAGAAAGTGCATACATCATAGAACCTTTTTTTTCTTTTTACCATCTAATCTTCAAAATCCACGACGCTCGAGTTAATCCCGATTCAGCATCGTCGGCTCCACAACTTTTAATTTTATTAGGTATAACTCGGTGTTCACAAGTTTAAACATGAAATAGATGAATATCACACGTCCTTGCACCATTATCAATATGTATAAGATGATAGACATCTTCCGACTTGTCGACTTGGTGCCTCTTCGTATCGCGGTCTGTCAACAGAACGTCAAGCCGACTTATCGATAAGTCGTTTATCAGGAAGTTTATTTTCGATAAATATTAAAAACGGGCCCTATAGGCTCCCCACGGTTCTTTACCTGATACGGCAAACACACGACGAGAAACGGCGAGCCTTCTGGGAAAATTTCCTCGAGAGTGGGTGCCGGCGACCCACAATCGACTTCTAGGAAATTAGACGGGTCATATAGTAGTAATAAACGACCGGACGAAGGCTAGTCATAACATTACATCGATGCAAATCCCAATTCCTGAAGGTTTTTGTCGCGTATAGAACGAGCGAGGACAGCGCCAGCGATCGAGAGATGAATCTCCTTGTCGATTCGATGACCGACGGGGTATAATAAAATCGTTACGGCCATGTTTGGAAGCCGTAAAATTACTACTCATTCATGAGGAATCTTACTCGGCGGCAATTGCCATCATGTGAATTGTATCGTTAGACCGATTTCACTTTCCAAATATTCGTATATCCACCAAGAGAGACCTGATTGTTCGCTCGTTAATCGATTAGAGCAGAATCGTAGAGTATAAGGATTTAATCTGGTTTTCTTCCTACTTTCATCGGCTGATTTTGACAGGACCGCCATTTTGCCTATCCTTAGATCATAGAGTAGAAAGATAGGAAACGAAGCGACTAAAGTGATGTGAGCGCCATCTGTGTATCAAATGTGTTATTGGCTGTATGACAGGAAATCTGTCTATTTACTTCCCAAACCCACTTAGATCGAATTTTTCCTTCTAATTTCTATCCCACGCCGATAATTCGAAATATCCTCAACACGGGCAATTAACCCTCCCACTTTTACCATCGAACACCAAGTAGTACTTTTCGCGTCGTGTTAATTGTTAATTTGCGCGAGCCTTGACCGGATGTGCGGGCAGGATAGATCAGCACAGCGTTGAGAATTTATTCTTGACGTAAAACGCGAATTGAGTCACCTCATGCATACACGCCAGCTGCTTCGGCGTAAGCCCGCAGAGGTTGTTGTCGTCGGATGCACTTTACAACAAGCTCTCCTCGATCGTCTTCATCAGGGTGCACTGACACTTTCGTTGTTATTTCTGCCTTCACCTGTTGTTATCGCTCCCGATGGAAGCCCCCCCAACTGGACGCCGACAAGTTGATCGAGAAACACGAATAAGACCGTGAAATACCGTTTTTCGGGTGCAATTTAAAAAATTGTTAAAAATAAAAATAGAGCACTCTACTGCGTCGACATCGCATAACCTGAAGACGACTGAACCGATTTTAATCATTTTTTTTGAGACCTTCCTCGTTTATCTGCAACATAAGACACAGTATAGAAGGGTATACTCCATTCAAATTTATTTTAGCAGTCAATTGGCCATGAAATAATTTTCTCAAGTTTTTGTTACTAGAACGGAGTAAGGTTGATGGCACTCATGAAATGTCGTTAATGTCCTAACGCCGTTGCCAAAACTGATATCAATTTTTATTGACATAGTTTCAGGAGGTGCTATTTAAAATTCAGTTCCGCTCATTGAAATAGTTATACCCTGATATTCTAAAATCCACAATACGTCAGACGGTAGCGAACGTATTCAATGTAAGAGAATTTAACCTTTCATGTTTCATCTGAATCCAAACGACTTATATTTCAACTGAATGTTTCAACAATCAGAAAGATTGTGAATAAAGAGGATGACAAAGAATTTCCTTCTATGGGGAGACCCAAAAAAGTGGTGGCATTTGAGAATTTTATGTTTGAGTGAATTAATGCGAAAAGTTTACTACAGGATTTTCGATGAATGTCATCGTAGAATAAGTTCCCGAAATTTGATTTTTCTATTTTTCATTTGACTTGTCCTACACATTATAAATGTTTTAAGGTACCGATAAATACCTAATTATTATTATTATATCAATGTATTAAAATGAGCAGCTACAAATACGCGCCAGTTGTCCTGTTAATCGATTATTCATGTGAAATTTTTGTTCAAAGGTGAAGTTTATCTTGACTTGAAACTTCCTTTTATTCCTTTTACTTATAATGATGCAAGATGATTTTTGTTGAAGAATTTGACATTCTTGTAATTATCTGTTAATTCTTTCGGGAGATACCCATTCCTAACCACTGCAGCATATGCATTTTATCTTCGGATTAATATTTTTGAAATCTACAACAGATGTAACGTATTCAAACTTTAGCCAAAGAAGATAACGAACATTAACTCTCCTCAAGCTAGTGCATATTAAGATATTACACTGATCTCTTGTATTTTCCATGCAAATAACTTGGTATGCCTTCAATCAGTTTGTATAAACTTCAATTATGCTCGTCACATATTTTCCGAAGAGATTCGACATTGTGATGAAATACGTAATAACAGAAACTTTTACGTAGAACGGGCAACATCCGAATCTTTCTTGAATTGGGTTGTGAATTTTAGGTCAATCTGATATATGAGAACTCAATTCACTTCGCTTTCGTTTTTTTTTATTTCAGATGAAATTTTCTGATAACTTGGAGTCCCCGGACTTTATTTCTTTTCGTGGAATTTTTGCAAGGCGAGATGTCCTTCAATATGAAATATTTCAGCTCATTTTGTGCACAGTTTCATCTCCTATTATAATTCACTACACTCAAAAAGGGTTTCTTTACTGGGGTTTTTCCCTAAGCTCTTGTATCATACGCAGAATTGTATGGTACCCCTTTACGCCCACATCTGCTAAAACTGTATCTTATACACATGATATAATTATTGTTTGGTTTTACGGAAGAAAAATTCGAAAAAGTTGACTGGATAACTGGAGAAATAAAAAAAATAAGTTTCCTGACTTTGTCTCGAGAATTTGTGACCAATTTTATTGCATAAATTCTGGGATATCCTGTATATTTATAATTGAAAAGGTGACCCTGCCCAGGTACAAGTACTCGAGTCTCAAAACAGTGACAATTACAATTTTCTGGTGGCTAATTATTGGGAATGTTAAACCTTAGGCTCGCTCAGTTGTAGATTTTCGTACGTCGCAAGTTCAGATGTGCAACAGCAGAATGCCACATACCGCACAACGGCAATTAGCCCCAGATACCGGTGCAAAATGACCCGGTGGAGAAGAAACAGAGACACAGAGAGAGAGAGAGAGAGGAGAAATGAGAATGTCTACGACGTCTCGAAACTGGACCTACACCATGGTTGCCTTTCACATTCCATTCATCGGACTATAACGGAATTTCGACCAGATATCTCTCATTTTCACGGCGTACAGAACGCCGCCGTCTCCGGGGGCACATTACGGCCGATGCTTATCCTCCGATACGTTAATTCCCTCGACGAAGGCTCTCGAAAAAATCGACGCGTCCCTCAAACCGCACTGCGGCTGAAAAACGCTCGTGCGGTCCCCCAAATGCGGTTGGAAAAACGCATGATATGAATCTTGAAATGGAGCCTCTCATCCAGGTCCAGCTTAGCCCGAATTGTTACAAAAATATTTCCACGGTTTAAGAACAGTCCCCTGAAGTAATCGATGTGTTTTAGGATTGGTGCACATAAAAACACGAAACAACAACACGCTTCCGCCGTGTAATTAGTAAGTTGAACCCTTGCTAAGTTTCCGGTACACTCCTGAACAATATCCTTTGCCATTTGAAACAGCGATGCTCAAGAATCGCTTTAATAAACTAGCATTAATTAAAGCAATTATATGCGGAGAGTCTGGACGTTTCTGAATTGAATAGGTTGTTTGGAGAAGTTGTATGGATCGGTATGATTATCGATCCAAAGCGACATAAGGAAAAACCTTCGTATTCTGCGATAATTTCAAACACTCTCGATTCAATATATGGTGAATGAGCATTGTTACAATGAACATCGTGGCGTAATTGAAATCACGATTAGATTTTTTTCACGAGCGTAGTATCGAGAGTAGTTACCTTGAAAATGATTTTCACACGTACCTACTAACCGTGTTATTGGAAGGTTGATCGATCCTTTCTTTGAGAGCAAACAATTCGTATTGTAATAGATAACATGATTCGCGTATTCTATTCATTATATCATCAGCAGGAGCCATCTTACTTTTTGAGCTTCTTAGATGGTTCGTTTCAAATTCTCTCATTTACTTATTGACCAAATTTGATATATTTCAACCATATCAAGTGCAAAAACGTTAAAATATTTTCTATTCTCTTCTTATTTTTGCCTATTGAAAATGGAAACATTGGAAAGCGAAAGCAACTTTGTAGGGTTATTTTTTTAGGTTAATTTTAGTCATTCAGATTATTTAAAAGGGTTAAGAAGTAAGCAGATTTACGAAGATATGCTTAATACCCTTGGTGATCAATGTTCATCGTATGCGACCGTGAAAAATTGGACTGCAAGCTTCAAAAGAGGTAAATTTTCCATTGAAGATGATGACCGATCGGGAAGGCTAGTTTCTGTGTCAGTCCCCGAAAATATCGATGCAGTTCAGGACATGATTTTATCAGACCGTCAAATTGGGCTAAAACGGATATCTGAAGCACTGAATATTTCATACCAACGCGTTCATCGTAGAGTTCACCTCAATTTGGACATGAGAAAAATTGCTGCAAAATGGATCCCCAAAGGTTTGAATGTTGACCAAAAGCGTGCAAGTTTAGAAGCATCGCGTTCGATCTGTGCTCGATTTGAAAACGATGTAGACGTTTTAAACCGAATTGTTGCTATGGATGAGACTTGGTTACATTTCCACGATCCAGAAACAAAGCAACAATCGATGGAATGGCTACACTCTGGTTCTCCAAGACCTAAGAAGTTTCGTATCCAAAAATCTGCTGGAAAAATTCCTGCTTCAGTTTTTTGGGATTGCCATGGAGTAATCATGATTGATTTTTTGGATAAGGGTAGAACAATAACCGGAGATTACTATTCTACATTACTGACCACTCTACGGGAGAAAATTAAAAAGAAAAGATGCCGAAAGCTATCCAAAGATGTTTTGTTTTTGCAGGTCAACGCCCTTGCACACAAATCTCATGTTGCCATGCAAAAAATTTGTGATTTGAGGTTTGAATTCTTAAAACATCTTCCTTATTCACCAGATTTGGCTCCATCCGACTATTATCTCTTTCCTCAACTGAAAAAATGTTTCAAAGGTCGTAAATTTTCTTCCAACGAGAAGGTTATGAAAGCTGTGGAGTTCTGGTTTGCAGAGCAAGAAGAAACATTGTTTCTGAAAGGTCTGAGACGTTTTAGGTTCGCTGTAATGAATGTATCCAATTAAGAGGAGAATATGCTGAGTAATAAAAATATTTTGGCATTGAAATTCTGTTTGGTTCTAGTGGGCTAAGATTTTTCGGTATATCCTCGTAATCTGCTCGAAGAAAACACCGTAATTTTCACAGAAGCCTTCAATATTTCCGAAATTTTCGAAACTTTCTGGTTTCAATCCTTTCAAATCGAACTGAAAGGAAGAAACAACTTTGGCCCGGCAAGAACTACCCTGTTATCACAGATTCCAACACAGAGGAATGTTATTGTAAGTATGAAGTGGAAAAAAACTCTTTTTCATATTGAGTTCCTCAAATTTTCACCCATAAATTTAGTGAGAAAAGCTGGGAAGATCATTGTTGCAAGGAATCTACATACCTCCAGAAGTATCTGAGATTATATATCCTTTTTTTGAAATCTGAACTATAAATTTTTTGTAGTGTTCGATTCCAAATGAAGCAATTGTGATATCGCCAATAATTTTGCGATATTCGAACATTATGGAGAAGCAGGGCTGGCTCGGAGAAAAAGTCGCGATCAGGAACGAGGATATCTAAAATCAGAGACTATTATTTTAGCAGCCGCCGACACCGCTACAATGTACGATTTCCTGGTTCTAAATTTGAACGTTACGCCTGCTAGATATTCAGGTTGCTCTAAATAAAAACCGAAGTTGATATAATAAATCTAATTTGCCCTGACCATTCGTCATAAATCAGATCACGCGTATGGATGTTATGACGTCGCTTTGACGAAAATTTCGGCAGGAACCCGAACCGTTAAGCTGATAACAGTATCCAACCGAAATAAAAGCGATGGATGTGCTCTACTTTCCTACGCGCGAATCCGAAATGAATGGAGGAAAATCCAGAAACAACCAGCACTGACCAAAACAAACAGTACGCGATAACATCGGCGAAAATCTGGGATGAATCATCCTCATTGGTATTGTTTAGATTGGAAATATCGAGTACACTCTCACCTCGCAAGATATTTACAATTTTCCCGCTCTCTCAGTGAGTCAATGTTTATCCCTTAACGACCGATCCGAGGTACAATATTTCTTCTCGTTAAACGACAAAGCCAACGAGTTAGATCATTGGATGATTTGAATACCAAGATCGTCGGGAGTTAAAATTTAATCGGTGGGTGTCATACTCTGGAATTTATGAGTCATTGTGTGCCGGTCTAAATGGGCAATTTAAATTATTGTTATAATTTGGAGATGGACATCTGCCAAATTGATGGTACCATAGTCGGATACGCTCCGAACGTGGATGCAGAAAGTGGTGAAGGGATGATGGATGGGGAGGAAATTGGAAAAATTGTGCCCCCAACTCACAGATTAGCAAACTATCGATTGGTTGACAAATTATTAAGTTTATTGTGAAAAATCCTTATTTTCAATATCTGGAACATTAAGAACAAAAATAATTCTTCATTTTCATCTTTATCTCCTTGTATCTCATTGTATCATAAATATTGGGAGAGAAAAACCACAAGAAGTTGCTAAAAAATGCTTGCCTCTCTCACAAATTCCTTTAATCAAAATTTCCAACTTAATATACAGTGTGAGTCTTTGACTCGTACGAATATTTAAACTGTAGATTCTTGAGGTCAAAAGAAATACTCTTTTCCTTCAGAAATTTTTCCGAATAGGCTCTGTTAAGATACAGCCTATGAAAAAACATAAAAAATTGTTATTTCTAGTTATATCCAACACAAGGTTTTATCCAATGAAATAAATCTGAGAATATTCATTTATTTGATGAATTCTCTTTCGAATACAAGATTTGAACGTCTTGTAAAATGAAAGTATTCTTCATATATTCTCGTATAATGCGCCGTTTTCGAGTAATTTGATGTTCGAAAATTAAAAAGTATATGTGAAATTTTGAAAATTGGGTACTTTGACCGAAAGCAACTCTTTTTAAAAGATCCACAGATGTGTAATGTCACAGATTTAACTATACTCCATTCACATTTATTTTAGCAGTCGGTTGGCCATGAAATAACTTTCTCAAGTTTTTGTAACTAGAACGGAGTAAGGTTGGCTCTCATGAAATGTCGTTAATGTCATAACGCCGTTGCCACAACTAATATCAATTTTTATCACGAAAATGCCGAAAGTGATCGAAAAAAGAGACAGTGTTTCAGGAAGTGCTATTTAGAATTCAGGTCCGCTCATTCAAATAGTTATACCCCGATATTCTAAAATACGTCAGAAGGTAGCGAACATATTCAATTTAAGAGAATTTATATAATGTTTCATCTGAATCTAAACGACTTATATTTCAGCTGAATATTTCCACAATCAGAAAGATTGTGAATGAAGATGACGACAAAGAATTTCCTTCTATTTGGAGGAGCAAAAAAGTGATGGTAGGTATTTGAGAATTTTATGCATGAGTGAATTAATGCGAAAAGTTTACTACAGGATTTTTGGTGAATGTCATCGTGGAATAAGTTCCCGAACATTGATTTTTCTATTTTTCATTTGACTTGTCCTATACATTGTAAATGTCTAAGGTACCAATAAATACCTAATTATTATTATTATATCAATGTATTAAGATGAACAGCCACAAATACGCGCCAGTTGTCCTGTTACTTGTTTATTCATGTGAAATTTCTGTTCAACGGTGAAATTCATCTTGACGAAACTTCATTTAATTCCTTTTATTTATATTGATGCAAGATGATTTTGGTTTAAAAATTTAACATTCTTGTAATTATCTGTTAATTCCTTCGGGAGATACCCATTCCCAACCACTGCATCATATGCATTTCATCTTCAGGTTAATATTTTTGAAATCTACAACTGATGTAACGTATTCAAACTTTAGCCAAAGAAGATACCGAACATTAACTCTCCTCAAGATAGTGCATATTATGATATTATACTGATCTCTTGTATTTTTCATGCAAATAATTGGATTTGGTATGCCTTAAATCAGTTTGTTTAAACTTCAATTATGTTCGTTACATATTTTCCGAAGATATTCGACATTGTGATAAAATACGTAATAACAGAAACTTTTACGTAGAACGGGCAACATAGCGTTGATTTAAAACCCAAAAATGTTTTGACAAGCTTCATAATCCCACATTTTCGTACTTCATAGCCAACCGAGTGCTAAAATAAAAGTGAATGGAGTATAGTTATTCTGAAGAAACCTTTACATTGATGAGTTATAATACTCATAAATCTCAATGGGAGCTGTATTTTTTGGCAAATACAAAGTCACTAGTAGCTCATTTCTCGATCAGATAAGAAATAAAAGCACACGCTGGACAAAAAATCTGTCAAATTTCCTTAGTAAGCATGTAATATGCCCTGTAGATCCGAACTTTATGGCACGCGTTGCCAGCACTATCTGACACGAATTTTTATTTACGAACGCTTCAGCTCAATTTCCTGGCGTCGTTTCTAAATATAACTTTGTAACATTTTTCGATAAGATAGCGGGGGTCAGAGGTGCAACGATTTTTAGATATCCTCCTTAATAAATCAAGAATTTCTCAATTTTTTTTTTTGGTAAATTCGTCAGATAATATACGTCAGTTTCCCGGAGAAAGATTATCTATTGAAAATCACTCATCTGTGCAACGAAACAAGGTCAATTAGCGGCAATTTATCAAGAAAAAAG